>NC_038248.2:40775576-40800427 GCF_000004515.6 Glycine max | reverse complement strand
ACCACGATAATATCATGTAACCAAAAAACACAAAGACATATTGCATGTGACTAAATGGACGAAAAGGTCCACTGGTCCAGGGAAAAACGACAAAAGTAGAATAATTAACAGAAAGATTTGCAGCGTTTCTATTTTTTTTTTCTCTCCTTGATGAAGGCAATGAGAGTTCGCATTATTATATTGCCCTAGCCAGATACGTGAAATCCAACTTTTAAAAGGAATAGCCACCCGTAAAAGCTATACATGGTGACCAGGGAATTCCAATAAACCATAGATTTGTCATAGATATATGCAGGCAGGGTAGGCACCACAAATTTTATGGCCGCTTACAAAAAAGACATGTAGACAGCATGGCCGAAGATCTCATCACGTACCCAGTGAAATCATTATCTTGACAATCTAATATGGGGCTAATGGGCAACACATACTAGGTTACTAGTAATTCCTGCGACGACAAGTTTGATGGTCGGATATAAGTGCGTTTGGATGCACCTCTCATTGAATGATGATCAACCAAACAATTAAAGTAACCTTGCTATAAAAATTCTCTAAAGTGGAAAAACAAATTAATTTGAGATTCTCAAGTGTTAAAATCTGTCAATTCTTTTAAATCTCTACTTTATAATAAAAATATATTATACTACTAAAATTTATTAAAGGGTTAGAATTTCATCCAATGACAATTTCAGAGAGGATGTTTTCCTCTCATCCATCTTATTTTTATTATCTTTTTTGTCACATTATTTATTATATCTATCATCTCATCTCTCTTTATTTTTTCTTCCTATTTACTCTCTTTCCCATGAACTTCGATTCACCTCAAAATAGGGTGAACCTTTATTAGACTTTTCCAAAGTGATATACAGGCTTCGAATCAGAATGTGTAAAACACAATGTTGAATAGACCTCTAACCCGCCTACACATAAATTAAAATCAGTATATATCCTTGTATAAATACCCTCTAGCAACTGTAGCATTCTCACTTTCAAACAAAATAACAAAAGCATAACTACTAATATGTTTATATGTATCCCAATTATAGAAAGGATGTGTGATGACCCAAACAATAGGGTATATCTTTCTAGTAAAAATGAAAAACCCTTTTTTTTTGCTAGGAACCGTAAAAGAACTTTAACAAGCTGAACACAAGTACACTTTTGTCGTGGAAACTGGAAAGGACATTTCAGGATGGAAAAACCGTTTTAATTCCGTAAATATATTCTGGATAATAACCCAACTAAGCTAAGGTACAGCTGTTTTTCAAGAGAATTTCAGGAACTAAGCTTCCCTCGGTCAATGAATGAGAAAGAATGAGCTGACGAAAGAGTTATGCGACTGCATCCTCGGGAAAAGTTTACTTGACTTCCTTAAGAACATGCTGACAATAATTAATCGAAGCATCTGAGTTTAAATGACAGTTTTTAGCGCAACTGTGGAACGCAGAAAGTTGCAAGTATGATGACCAAGAAAGGGAAAGTTCTTCCTTTCCTATTTTTTGAAAAGAAAAAGAAAAATATTCATGGTTAGCAGACAACTCACAATAGAGGTACACTAAAAAAAAGACACTATCTCAATAGAAGAAGAGAGAGGAAGAAAATGTCAATGGGTTGTTTATATCATTCAAGGTATCCCAAAGTCAAAACTCTAGTTAAAAAATTCCTTTATCTTATAACCTCACTGAGTCATGAATTGTGATAAATGTCTGTCATATTTTGCGTGGATTGAAATGGAAAGAAGAGAGAAATAAAACTAAAAGAGAGAAGTTAGAAGTGATAAGTAATGCAATGGAAAAAAGTAAGAGAAATAAAAAAAAAAATGTGTAGAGATGAGATGAAGAAAATAGATCCTTTCCGATACAGGAGAGTTCAAATGAGCGAGAGATGCATGCAGATGAGTGAAATGATTAATTTTTTTTTAACAGACTTCACTCTTTTATGTATCTATCTTACTGGAATTGTTTAATACCGGGGAGGATAAATACCTCAAGATGAAAGAGTAAGTGGATGTTTGTTTATTTATATTTTTTCAACTTTATTTATATAAGATGTGCAGTAAATAAGGAAGCTAACTAAGGATAACAAGATACTAATAACCCAACAAATAACACATTTAACTCATTACAAGAACATATCACTTATTATATTATCATGTCTTTCAATAATTTTCTTTAGCATTCAATGCTCAAATGATTCACATGAATACAATGATAATAAAAGAGAAATTGGCATTCTCTTTTAAAAAATTATTTATTTATTAATTTTACTATTAATACTACTAGCTAGTGCTATCATTATACATAAAAATATCACACTTTAACTCTGTCCCAGTTTTAATAAGACGCAGATAATGAATGTTAAAATATATACTTTTCTCATTTATTATTTAAAATAAAGTAATAAAAATCATATAAATCATCCTTTTTATGTCTTTTGTGAGAAAGGTATTTATAGAATAAAACTTTGTAAACTCAAATGCAGAAATGAAATTATTACTAATAAGTTTAAGTTTTATCTCTTAAAATTCATAAATTTTATCCCTTAAAATTCATAAATTTTCTATTTGATTCCTTAATGCTTTTCATTTTTTATAAAATGTTTTACCAAAAGATTTCTGTATTAAACTCTTAAAATACTAAATAATAAACAAAAATATAATTAGTAATTAAAAAAACAAAAAAAAAACTAAGCGTGACCTTTTGATGAGAAAAAATATGAAAAATCATTTTAAATATTAATAAATAAATAAATAGATAATATTGGGAGAATCATACCCGGTATGAAATATGTAAAATATATTTGAAAAATAGTTTTAAATACGTGTATGTAAAAACATACGTCTGGTGCACAATTGTACATAAAGATTATTCATATGATAAAATTATACAATTTAATTTTTTTTCTTTATGGTTTTCTATCAAATGGCACATTTTATTTCACGTTTTTCTTTTACTTTTATTTCTCTTATTTATATTAAAAAAAACTTAAGTTCGTATTTTGTCCTATTTTCTCAATTTTACAAAGTTCGTCTCTTTCTTTCTTTTTTTTCCCTCAAATTTAATCCTTTCACTATTTAATATTTAATTTTTTTGTCATTGGTTAAATTTACATTCAATATTCAATAGAAATACTAATGTGACAGTGGAGAGAATATCACGTTAGTATTTCATTAAATATTAGTTAACAGGAGAAGAAAATAATGAGAAAAAAATAAATTGGAGGACAAAAATGAAAAAAGTGAGGAGAACAAAAATACTATTAGCCTAAAAAAAGTTGTATGAAAATACTCTTGATTGTTACACCCAGCTCATGTCCTTTTCATGAGTCTACAGGCTATAGTGCTATCCCTCACCCTGTAGCTCCTGAACCAAGAGATAATTCATACTAGTACATTAATTCATCAGTTATACTTTTTTCTTCTGACCCAGTGGCAGTCAACTTGCTCGTGTCTCTGCTCTCAGCACAGATCTAAAAGATCCATAGATAATTGACTCAAGATTTTTATTCTCTCCAGCAGTATGGTTCACCATCATGTCCTATCAAAGCGAATAAGAATTCAAAACGGAACAGCCTTTTTGGTACCGTTGGCAAAGAAAGGTCAACAGAGCATAATAACGAAAACTTAGCCCGGTGGAAGGCAAAATAAAACGGAACAGTTCATCTCTACGTACCATCTCCCCTATAGTAATTTAACCTGAAGCGGATTGAACTAAAATCCAGAGGCCTTGCAGAATTAATCCATATCTAAGTGTGACCATTTACACTGGCATGACTGATCTCATCCTAACCGTAATCATCTAAGTTGAATCATTATTCTTATATTACTAGACTTTAGCCTCAAATGACTAGGATGAAGCTGAATTACTGTATTAAAACCATTAAGCTACTAACCAGGGTTTTAAAAGGGGCCGCAGCTGTAATTTTGACCGTAATGTCAAGGGTTTTTCACGCAACCACAACAATTGTTACTGTATCAAGAGCATTTGTTTGCAATTTTTCGTAAATATCTTAGAGAGGAAACTGCTATCACAACTTAAAATCTTACTACTGCTAAGTGCATGTTTAAATTCAAGTTTGCAAGCTTAAATTTGAGTTAAACTTAAATTTGCAAAAGTATTCTAAATCTTAGTTCTTCAAAGCATAATTTTCAGACAAAAAATTATTCTCAAACATATATTTGAAGATAATTAAACATTCACTGGAAACTGATTTTAGTTTTTTTAAACATACTTTTGAAACATTTCTACGGAAATCCAAACAAACAATAGACTGGCAGATTATGCATGGTCACATATGATTTGACCAGGCAGGGAATTGAACCTCGAGAGAAACTACTTCTAACTAATGTATATATCTTAAATAGAAAACGGAAGAAACCTACTAGAACTTTTTCAGGGTCCATCATTCCTGGCATCCACAAACTCCACCACATGGGTGCCCTGAGTGAGTCACATGTGCTGCTCGATCTACAGAAGAAATTACAAGAGCCATCATCTTTTTTAACTTAATATCCTCAGCATCATAATAATACGGTGTTTGCTTTCTTTTTTTCTCTTTCCAAGTTCCCATTCCATCCTCCACAGGACAGCCAAAACACGCTTTGGAAACAAGCTTCACAGAGTAAACTGAGAAAAGGTAGCAAAGGGCATTTTGAGGATTAAGTGGCCGAATTTTCCCGGATACGAACGCTCTGAGGCCAAAGAAGCAAACTCACAAACACCCTAGGGGACCACGAACCCGCTACATGACGTCATTTTTTGGTACTCCTTCCAATATCTACCAAAATATCTACCTGGAGAAGCTCGTGTTGACACAATTTCGACGAAATTTCACAATTAACTGAGTTCTGGATTTTTCATCCTTCACTTCGCAGAAGCTTAAATAACGCGTCAACGATGTTTCTAATCGCAGAATTCACGTTTCCATTCGAATATATTGCGTTTCTGGAACTGATACTGACGCAGGGGAGAAGTTAAATTCACGGAATTAAAAAGGAAACCTAGAATTTTCTAGCTCAGAGCATGAAAATTGCGTTTCAATGAACCGAGAAAATCAAACTGAATAACGCATGCAAAAAAAAAAAAAAAAAACAGAGATACAGCAAACAAACGAGGTCGTTTTCGTTTTCGATTTTCCTCAAATTTTCACAGCAACCGAACAGAAACTTCTATAGCCCGTTCATAATTCATTCAAGTCAAACAGAAAACCAAAACAAAATCATCACAAAAAAACTAGAGCCATAAAATTAAGAAACGAAACAATGTCTAGCTCTTGGACGGATCTTACTCTCCGATTCAAAGACCGAGCAATAATATTACACAAACAGAGATATATATACTGCGAGAGAGGGAGTGTGCGAGAAATCTGACCTGAATGACGCGAAGTTCTAGAAAGTACGAATGCTTGTGCGTTGGAGTGAGGACGGGAGAGGTTCAGCAATTTGCGGGTAGAGAGAGAAAGATGAGAGGTTTGTGTTTTGAGGTTTCTTCTAAAAGAGGAAGAGAGAAACGGAAGGACTTATATAGAAAAGGAGAGAGAGAGTGCACATTTAGTAGCAGACATTTATGCATCGTCACGAACGCATTCCTTTTGACGGGGGCAGAGATGGGTTGGGGGGAGTAGAGTAACCCCTGCTTTGTTCCTGCCCAATCACTTGGAGGGAATTTGTTCTGCTTTTTTTTGTTTTTTAAAAGTTTAAATTTCCTTTTTCTTAATCATAACAATAATAATATTATTATTACAAGGGGCAAATGAGTCGCTTCGTGTCTCACTTTTTACAAAGTAATGGAGTTTCTTATGATAGTTGAACAGTTAAATATATTGTTTACATTTGAGAGTGATTTTTTTTTTTTTGCTTTGTTTTGAATAGGTAGTAATGAAAAAAACAATTGAGGGTAAATTGAAAATAATAAATGTGTATATTAAATGGGTAATTGTCATTATAATAGTTATAAATTATTTAACATAAATCTATGGTTGTGATTTGTGGTTTAAAATAAAATGGTTGATAGAAAGACAAGAGAAAAGTATAAATATAATAAGTAATATAATCTTCTTGTCATGTATATTTTTAATGCATTGACTTCTTAAACTTTTGTGTCTCAATTTTCAAAATATGTAAAAATGAACTTATAGATGATGTGGATTGAAATTTGGTTGATGTGTGTATTTAAACACGTGGATAATGTGATGCGATAAATTGAAAAAATGACCTAACAAATGATATATAGATTGAAATTTATTTCTGTGACATCTTCTATTCTAATATACATATTTATATAATAAAATATATGAAAATACGAAATTACATAAAATGAAATTTTATTTTCTAAGCATAAAAGAGTTTACGCAGATAAAAGATTCACATTCCTTTCATTGTTATCAACTAAAATCAATCAAAAACATTTTCGACTCAAAACAAGTTCGTTCAAGTTTACAAAAGAACTCAAGTTAAACACCAAAATAAAATAAAGTAAAGTAACATGTTCGGAATATCATGTAATTAAAATAGAAACACATGTCCTAATGTCACATCCTATGAGAGCATTGTGCCTTAATGTCCTCTAGTATAAGGTTTCTTAAAGCAATCTACCTAGCCATTTGCTCCCATGAACACAAGGCTCGAAATTATCATAGGATCGAAACATAAACAACACATAGAAAGTGGGTTATCACTTTCTTAAACAAGTAGAAATAAACGAAAATACATATATACATATAATATAAGTATAACAAGCTCAACTTCGCACAATTCACATCATTTTATCACTCATTGCATAACATCACTTGTCCCCAAGGATTTAATTACAATTTTACAAATCACATTTCACACTTTCACATTAATCACGTGTTCAGAACAACACATCTCTAGTACAACACAACATCTCACACTCACACAATTCATTATCTACCATCACGTAACAAGCTATAATGATAATTACATAGACATTATGTAACAGATACATTAAGATTCAATATTATATGCAATGTGGTACCATGTTAGTGAAAAAAATGTTGGGATGCCTAGGAGTACATAACAAGACACACCACACAATGGATATGTCAGGCTACTCTCACTAAGTGAAACATAAGGTGGTCAGTCAGGGTCACTCTGTTTTGCGATAATGCTCTAACCATATGAGATCAACATAGGTTTAAAGGAGCGCTCAAACCGAGTGTATTTACCCCCAAGACCTAGACTCCAAAGAATTCGTTAAGACTTCACCTTTATAATTCAGATCCAACCCCTAAAATAACTTTTGCATCCAAATACTGCTTATGAATTATAGAATACCCATGACATCACATTTATTTTCAAAACATGTTTAACACAATGTGCTACAATTTAACACTTCAGATTCTTAACTTGGAACCGTATACTTTCCTTTTAACACCTCAGGTTCTTAACTTGGAATCCTACCCTTTCCTTTTAACACCTCGTGCATAAACACTTTTCTCAAGATAAACATCAGTCGGATTATCGTATAATTCACAACTCAAAACACAAGTAATATTACATCAAGTATTAATCACACACTTATTCACAATCATATTTCATGTCCATAATTTAACACCTCCCAATGACACAATTCAAAATCACATGTTCATGTGTATCTCACAAATTAACACATGCTTAACTTGTTACTTATACTCAATCTCAATTCATAATATACAAATAGTATTACATATATAAACACCCAATATATAAATAGCTAAACACACAAATATTCTAATCATGAATTTACCAAGTGAAATATAATCAAACAAAATTATACTAAAACTTTTAAAGAACTTTATAGTTAAATAGACTTTGACCAATTTTAAAGAATAACAATATGAAATAATATATAAAGTCATACTAAATATTAAAACTAAAACAATAATTGAGAATGTTATTCTATTAGCCTATTCTAATTCCAAATTATAATATTAATTCCAAACTATATATAAAAAAGCCCCTAAAAAGCACGAAAAGGGGAAAAATACAAAATCAATATCTGAGTCCCTCTTAGGGTAAATCTTTCTTTACTTAATTTAATCAATTCATACTAATTAAAAAAAAACCCAATTTCTATGGTTCACACTCAACATAAGAACACATCAATTTCATAATAATTTCACATCAAAACATCAATTGGTCCGCCAAACATATATAATTCACAATTATAGTTGTAAAGACAGAATCAAAATTTCAGAAACACCCAAAAACCCATCTCAATTGATTCTCGAAGGACCCTTACACATGTTTTCACTACTTCCTAACTGTGAATAATTTATTCCTTACTTCTAAGCGGGTATCATGTGTAGTCCAGAAGTGATAATGACATCTCTAGCGGTTTCCAAAGATTTCTCAAGTTTTTCCTCTAGTTAGGGTTTCTAAGCATTAGAGAGAAGAAAAAAGGATTGGAGTTTCAATTTCACTATTTGTGTGAGGGTTTTTTCTCTTTGCAAATATTATTTTCAAATCCCAACACCGAGACTGTGCGAAAATGAGTTTTGAAAGTGGTGTCCAAATTTCATGATGATCCAATGGTTAATGAGTTTGAGATCATAATTTTGTTGAGACAGATTTGAGTGTATACGAGAAAAAGTGAGGATTTTGGGAGAAAAATAAGGAAAAACGAATTTGAGAGAAAGAGACAGCATATAAACATATCTTAATATAAGAACTGACCTAATATGTTTATATTTATAGTTATGGTAATCTGAACCTATTATTTACTTTATTTTTTTATTATTTTATAAAAATGGATTTTATTTTCTTCCTATCAAATGAATAAATATAAAAAAAATTTATTTTCTAAAATTACATTTATTTTATTTACCTTAAAAATATTATTTTAATTAATAAAATTATTTCTCCATATTTATTTAATTATAAAAATCTCATTATTTTTCTAAAACTTTATTTATTTTTAAATAAAACACTTTTAATTTATTTTATGAAAAATGAGATACTACACTTTCTACCTCTTCGCAAATGCTATTAGGTTTAGTTTATATTTTTTCTATTGGTATTTTTATGTGACTTTTATGATTCAAACACCTTTATAAAAATGTTATGAAATTTTAATTTCTATCCACCAAAGGTATCTACATTTAGTGTCTAACCATGTTTTGAATAACTTATCTAAACCTACTTGTAGAATTTTTTTTTATAAAGTGTCCAAAAAAGAAAAAGAAAAAATATTAATGTGCTAATAAAACATTTAAAGCATAGGATGTCGCGTATTACTTACTATTCTTTCAAAAAAGCACTTTCCTCCACTCAATTTATTCTCTTTCTCTCTAGTCTGCTGACTAGCTACTAGTTTGTTTAGTGTGTTAAAGAACGGCAAAAAAACAAAAAATACCAGAACTCATCCATTGGAAATTCCTAAGATGGAGCTATGTACAATTTGTTTAGGACATATTCTTTTGCTTTACAACTTCAGCATCCTTTATGGTGTGCCTTGGGATGCCTCCTAGCCTCGTAGGGCATTGCTCTAGTTGGAAGAATGGGAATGGATCTTGAGTTATGTGTTTTTTATAAAGATTCCACTTACCAGAGGGGGTGAGATATTAATAAGCACCAAATTTGTATGTGTATAGAGAATGAAAATTAATGTGATAAAATAAAGTTGGTTTACAACCACCGTTTCATTCTCTGTAATTAAAATTTTCCTCTTCTGGATCAACATCTCAGTTATTTTCATTAGCCCAATTGAGGTCTAATAAATATGAAAATTTTGGCACAAATGCAACTTTTTGAAAGTCAATAACTAACAACTAACTGATTATTAATAACTCAATTTACGAATGCTGCACAATCAGACAAATCACAATTAAAATAGGTCCTAATAAATCTCATCTTAAAACCCACATTGTGGATGCATTAGATGTATAAGTTGTTTATGCTGTAACACATGTCAATAGCGCAAGACGCGGTTCCAAAAGCTCTTACATTCTTGCCGCTATTTTAGGAACTATCCAACGATGTTTTCTTTTTTTTCTAATCATTCAGTTCATCCTAAGAAAAAAAATCCATCAAAAAATAAATAAAATCTAACTGATAATTATTTTTTTTTATTAAGAATCGAATTTCAATATTATCTAAAAAATTCAACTTTAACTTCAACAGCATTACAGCAGCATCAGCTTATATATATTGAATCACTTGATTATTACTCTTATATGGAAATGCATATGTAACGGATGGATACACATGAAGAACTGGGGAGTTTTGCCCCTTGTTTTTTTTAATATGTATATTTGAGTATATAACTATTGTTTTTTATAGATAAATTTGATTAGCTATTATTTTTGACAATTTTACATTACAAAGAAATGAGAATTGATAATTTTGGTAAATCCTACTCAAGAAATTAACGATGTATTGCTTTCAAAATAGTTTAGCAACAATAAATAATGAGGCAATTAGATGAAACATCGTTGTGACTGTGAGAGAATGATAAAAACAAATACTAGAAACATCAAATTAAAAAAGTGAGCGTATTAGTTTTTAAAAATAAATAGATAATTATGAAAAAAAATATTAAAGATAAAAATTGAAAATATTTTTATTTAAGTGCTAGGAAAGCTATAATGATGTGAAGCAGAAGAAGAAGGGATTTCTAACCTTTTTTTTAAGAAGGGAAAATTATTGCATTTCATTCATAATGTTCAGGAAAATATAAGAGAAAATGTAATTAAGATTATGAGCAATAAAATTGATTTGTCTCCTTACATAACTGCTCTCAATAGAAGATAGAATTTGCCAACAATTGGAAATGATCTTATGATAAGAGTTGATGTGAGTTGTAGCAGATGCAATATTGTTAGGGATTAATTTGCGGTCAGTCTCGAAACAACACTTTGGAAATGCATTTCTGAAATCCATTTGAGACTTTTGCAAAGACCAAATACCTTGCCTTCTGAAGGTTGCGGGACTTCATGGAAGAAGCAAGTTCGAGCATTAATGAAGAGGTCATTGCAGTCACATAGCTAGGCACATTTTGACATGTCTCGAATGATCCGCCAATAAAACAAGCTAAGGGCAACCCATTAACCTTTTTTATAAAGAGTTATACTTACCCCCATTTAAGGAGTAATATATAATATTAATAAATGTTAGAACAAAAAACAATATGGAAAAGTTTGAAAAAAAAAAGTTTTAAGTCCCGTATCGTTTAGGATAAATACTTGAATAATGTTTCACTCTTTATATATAGAGAGCTCATTTCTTCATTTTTTCTTGTCCAAGTCCAGAAACATTTCCTCAATTTTTCTTTCTCCCTCCTATATTTCAGTCGATGAATTTTTAGCAAACTTCTCCCTCTTTCTTTTTGTCGCTCTTTTTTCGGTTGACTATAAGAGTGACTTTTAAGTCTTCCTCAGTGCAGTGGGAATCTTAATCTTTTAGAATCTTAAATCTTTTATACAATGATGTGAACAGTTTTATTTTGAGATTTTCGTAATTGATAGTCTGCTTGTAATTTTTTCGATTTGTCATAATTTATTGTTACAACAATAAATTTTTAACCTATCTAAAATTCTTAAGAAATGGGATGTAAGTTATACAATATTTGAGTTGTGTGTATTACAATTTTTGAAAAAAATTATATAAAAAATAGTTTATATATATATATATATATATATAGTGCATATAAAATCCACCAAACCGGATACACAGTTCCCGGTTATACTATATTTCAGAAGCCATGATTCCAACACACTATATAACCGGTACTACAAAGGTCCCCTGTGATATAATAAATGTCCCTTACGTACCCCATTCAAAAATAATGTATTCCCTCCACGATACAAAAAGATATATAGAGCTATCATTCTCATGCAGAAGAGCAATAAGTCCTCACAAACAAAGTAAGGGATAAGAGAACACCATTCAAAAAATGATATGCAAACCCACGCGTGAACAGAAGATGGGTCGTTGTTTCAATCTCAAGATCACAAATAGGATTTAGTCTGAATCTTGTCAAGCATGACTTTCCATACAAAAGCTGAAGCTTTGGATGACACCCCAATATTTCAGAGACACTTAAAATCATCCATACCCAGAGCCTCCAAAGGGCTAAAATGATGAGAAGATAGCAACCCATAGATTTCAGGAACCAAGTATGAGTTGGATTATATTTAGCAACCTGTAGAGAATATCATTTTCCCACTCAAAAAGTTCCCTCCTCCAGCTAAGGTTCCATGTCCAAGTATCCTCACCCACCTCACTTCCCTTTCTGTAGAGATATAGAATAAAGCTTAGGGAATTCTTTTCTCAACGGCCTATCTCCTACCCAACAATGTTCCCAAAACAACGTGTTCTCCCCATTTCCCATAAATTTGACCATGTTTCTTTTAAACCAATTCCCTTCTCCCTCCCCAAGACAGTTTTTTAACATCTCATCACCACAAAGATCTAACCGTTGGGATGAAGAAAAAGATTCTGCTTAAGGAAAGACCCATATTTGGTTCTTACTGCCCTAGCCAACAAAGAGTTTTCCTCCTCCAAGAATCTCCAGCCCCATTTCCCCAGTAGAACCTTATTCAATAAAGAGAGATCTATAGCACCTAAACCCCCCTCATTATTTGATATACACACTCTAGACTAATTGGCCCAAGGTATTTTTCTCTCATCACAACCCCCCACAAGAAAATTCTTTACAAGGAAAAAATTGTCAATATATAGATAAACTTTTTTATAAGGTATAATGGATTGTGTTTTTATAATACGTTTTTAATGGATCACAAATAAATCAATAGTTTGTTTTTAACTTATTTATTATAATTTAATTCAAAAATTGTCTAATTACATTTGTTTGACTTCCTAAACGACTGGTGTTGTTATGTCTTACTTTTTGTTGGGGGGAATTAGCAAATAATTAGCTGTGGAGAATGATTGATTACCAACAAATAATTTCTCTTAAGGAATTAATTGACTCAAGGAAGGAATTATGTTCTTTGATTGAGTATTTACACTTAAAGAGCTTCTTATTAGTTGTGAACTGAAATCTTACTAAGTTATTCTACCCTTATGAAATTGTGATAAAAAGAAATGATGTATATGGCAAAGAAAGCGATACACAAAGTTGTAAATCACTGGATAAGGTAAATTTCATTGAATTTGGTTGAGGACTTTGGGTAAAGACGACTTCTACGAATAGGTGGTCCACCATGGACCATGATTTAGAGTCTTTGGATTAATCTATATTGCAAAGCCTTATTATAGACTTGCCCCATCAGATCCCACACCCCCTGTAGATCTCGTCAGTGTCAGACTCCTCATGAAGCCTCCAACAAGTCTTTGATGACCCTCTAGCTCGATATATCCATGTTGCCTTAATCTAGTATAAAATTGTCTATGATTACAAGATTAATCCAATGCCCCTAAATCATGATCCATGATGAACCACCTAACTGTGACCTTCATCTTGAGTAAATTATATTTTCTTCTATTTTTAAAAGTTTTCAATTGTTTGTCCATTCTCATTAATCTAACCACCCACTACCCAGACTTTTAGAAATCATGGGAGTGCAAACTTTGTGGAATTTGGTTTGAAAAACTCTTCCCCAATTGCTTCCCATGTCCAATTCTTCAGCCTGTTAGGCTTTGGGTTGGTTCTAGGTTATTTTGTACCCTAACTTTGCACTAGACTCACATTAGCCGTCCAGAACAACTAAATTAGCCGTTAGTCATTTTATTTTATTGCCAAAATTTTCTATTAAATTCTTGTTTCCCTTTTCTAATTGACATTAAGCACTTATAAACATGTTTTATCAGAGTTTTGTGTTTCTTATTTCAATAATCGGGAAAAACTCTTATAATGGAAAGTGCAAAGTACTTTAATAATAAATTTTTAATTCAATTAGAAAATATTAATAATGTAAACAAAATTATATTGAAAACATATGTTTAAAAATTATTAAACTTTACAATGACCTTTTTTTTACATCTATAATAATTATTTTTAAAATTATATATAAATATTATTTAATTAGTTGATGGTATAAAAAAATTTACATCAAAATTAAACTGATGAATCAATATAAAGGGATGTGTCATTCAGCAAAAAAAGATAAAAATATGAAGGGATGTGTTCTCGTACCCTAGCCATTTCAAACTAAACTTTCCATATAGAAATTGTGGGAAATTTGAAAACTTGATCAGCGTGTGATTATTGTCATAAACAAGAGAAATAAAACAAATTATTGGGGGAAAAGAGAAAAATATATCTGTTTGCAGGAAGTTCAAGCACCAAGTATACAAACCCCCATATGAATGTCGAGAGAAATAAATCATTGTTTAGTCACTTGTTTCAAAATAATCGTAAGTGAAACAGATTGAAGGACAAACGTACACTCCATTAGACTAAAAAGATCACATGTTATAATGAGATGGGGATACATTCAAAAAAGTTCTAGACCCACAAGCGAACAAAAGAAATCCCCTCTGAAGAAAAAAAAACAAGGTTTGCCAAATTGTCAAAACAAATGTCTGAATCTTAAAACATGTTTGGATTATTGTCTCCAAATTACATTTGACTTAACAGATTTTTTTTCTTTTATTCAAGTTCTGATTTATATTAAACAAAACTCAATTATAATTTTATTAAAACTATATTTATATATAAAAGTTTCAAAAATAAATTATAAATTTATACTTCTTAATATTATTAAATGAATTTTTTTATATATAATAATACAAACTAAAATGATTAATACTTATAATTTTAAAAATAAAACAATATTTTTAAATTTTAAAAATCAAATTACTCAATACTCATACTTATAAATTTAAAAATTAATTGAATATAAGGTTTAATTTTCACACACTTTCAATATGAATTATTTTACCTTATCAACTAATTAGAAAATATCTTATATATGACTTGTAACTTATATTTAAATTATGCTAATATATTTTAAATTAAGAAATCCACAAGGTGTGATATAAGTAACTAGTAGCTTAGATTCTTAGTTTAAACATATTATATGAGTTTAATTCTTAGTTATGTGAATATAATAACCCGTGGGGAGAGTTATCCCTTAACTGTTATTTTACTTTTTTGAGAGAGAGAGATTAATATCATGGTTTTCAACTATGAAAATACATTATTTTTAGTTAAAAAAATATTTTAAAACTAAGAGTAAATGACACATGTATTTATAGTGTAAATTATTTTTACATTGTAACTTTGTCACAAACTATCATATATAAAAATTGTTTATTTTTAATAAATTAAGAATATAAAAAAATCATAAAAGTATAAAGGACAAAACTTATATACATAACTTTATAAATTGTATGTACTATTCTTCGGTTAACATTCAATTTCATCTTAATAATCTATTTAGTGTATGCTTGGTTTATTATTTACACACATCCTAAGTGAATGTTTGAAGATTAGGTGAAAAATATGTTTAAGAAAAAAATAATTTTACAAAAAAATCAGAATCTTTATTTTTTTTTTCATTAGATTATATTGGAACACACATTATATCAATTTCAACTGCAAATTAAACATGTATTATGTTCATTAAACGGAAAAGCTTGAGAGAGGAAGAATTGAGTTGAACTTCCAATTTGAGGGTTTTAAACTGAAATCTAAACACATTACTAATATTTTGATACAAACTTTTATTAGGTAAATTAGCATGTAAAACCCTAATTCCAATTGAAAAATAACAAAACAAACACCTTTTTGTTAAAAATTAAACTCTTTAATGAAAGTCTTGAATATATTACTATTTGGCTGAAAGCAAACATTGTAGAAGCTTTTGAGGAGGAGGACACTTCTGCAGCATTGAGAGGAGAGGTGTCTGGAATCCACTTCGATTTGCAGGAGGATCTTTATTCATGGAAGGCACATTGATTTGAAAATGCTCCTCCAACTTTAGGGCTTGTCTAGTTGTGTGGTGGAGTCAGCTTTGAGGCAAAAAGCAAAGGGATCGATACGCAGTATCGCAACGATGTGATAGCCCCTCGCATTTCTCAATTCCCTCTCTGCCTTTACATCTCATTATGACCTTTCAAACTCTCTGTTCGCCCCTCAGGTGAGGTCACCAGCCACTCCACTTTTTCGTGTCTCCTACTGCTTTCTCCCTCCCTATTGCTATCTACTTATAGCATATTATATCGTTATTAATTATAATAAACTAAATTAATATATTCCTATACTATTTTCTAAACCAATTTAATTAATATTACTTCGTCATCAAATCATTCATCCCAATAATAATATTATGTTTGATCCTTTTAATAAGGAAATTTGTTGAAGTTTCGTGAATGAAAAAAATATAATTAAAAGAAAAATATTTATTAAAAATAATTAATTAATTTTTTAATAAAAATTAATTATTAATAAAATTGATCAATATTTCGTAGGTGATAAAAAAAAATTAGTGCAACTTCTATTTCATAACTTTAGCCATAAAGTATAAATTTGACTCAAACTTTTATTTTGATTCTTGCTTAGGAATGTGTTTTCAATACAGTGCATGTTTCGCTTTCTATTTTTAAAAGCCCTAAAGCACGATTTGAATATCTTATCTTTTAGCGTTTTAATTTGTCTAAATCATAAAATAAAGATTCTAACAAAAAAAAAAACTAAACCCATAAATGGTAAAAAGTTAATTATGAGCTAGTTTAAAGAAAATCATTTTACAATGATTCATAATAGGTCGCGTGCTTTACAACTCTTTTTTAATTATAAACAGAAAGGTAATGTTGTATTATTTTTCTCACCTTTACCTAAAATAAACTGAGTCAAAAGCCAAAAGAGTTTGCACTATTCTTTTTTAATTTGTGGTTAATTGGGAACTTTTGTGGCTCATAGTTTATGACTTTACCCACCACTTTGGTTTATTAAAAAAGAAAATAAAGAAGAGAGTAAATATAAATAATGATATTTAATTTTGTTTAGTTGAAAAGAATAAATAAAAAAAAGTTATCTTTCAGAAATACAAATTCAAATTACAAATAATTCTCTTTCACTTGTTCTAGAGTTTTTAAAATTTATCAATCTAGCCTATTTGGCTTAACTTATAACGAGGTGTTCAATGAATAAGTTTAATTCGACTTATTTTGTACTGAGTCAAGAAATAGTCAACCTAATTCAATTTATCGTGGGTTGAACAGATTGACTTACCTAAAAAAATAAAATAAAAACTAAAGAAGTTGGAGGAGAATACCATTCATTATTAAATGATGTGTTTGTCTCAACCCTCATGCTAGGCTTAGGTTCGATGTAAAAAGAAACCACTTCCAAATGTATTTATCAAAAGACACTTGATCCTTAAACATACCTAGTTGCATTAGTTTAAACAAATTGGACTCAAAATTAACTAAACTATTAGCACCACAAAAGAAAAATTAAAACTTAAGTCAAAGCATTAAAGGAAATAAGAGAATAAGACAGAGACAACAATAAACGAATATAGAAGACGAGCACAATAACCAAATAATATACAAATCACGCATAAAGAAAACAAATGAAAACTAAGGAAGCATGGACAGAAAGGGTGTGTGTGTAACAAAAAGTTTGTTGGCATGCATCGTTGAAGAGAAAGGCTCACAGCTAAAGGTCGTCAATGTCCCTAACTTTGTGTGTTCTGTGAGTGACAAACAACCTCTAACTTAATTTTCTCTAAGTCGCGGGAGTCCAAGTGACATGGGTTATGACTTTTTTCTAAGTGTTAAACTACCAATCTGCGAACCAACGTGACTCACTGTTGTAATAATAATTTATGGCAAATCGAAAAAATTATTGGCTGAGTCACAAACAATGTCGCTTTCTTTAAGACGTTTTGTGGCACTGCCAAAAAATTGTTCAAGACTATCAACCATGACGTCCCCAAGATAAAACAACTCAGATCACTGTATAAGATTCTCACTGCACTGAGGGAACCTTTTCTAGAATTACACCCTCTTGTATGACTTGAAAAGTCACTCTAACAGCCAACCGAAAATATGACATGAAAAGTCACTCTAATAGTCAACCGAAAAATATGACTTGAAAAGTCACTATTATAGCCAACTGAAAATGTGACTTAAAAAGTCACTATTATAGTCAACCGAAAAATATGACTTGAAAAGTCACTCTTATAACCAACCGAAAAATATGACTTAAAAAGTCATTCTTATAGCCAATCAAAATTTTAAAGCGACAGAAAGAAAGAGGGAGAAGTTTGCCGGAAATGCATCGACTTATGGGAGGGAGGAAGAAAAGTTGAGGAAATGCTTCTCAACTGGGGTAAGGAAAAATGAAGAAATGAACTCTCTATATATATAAAGTAAAACACTATTCAAGTGTTTATCCTGAGTGATGTGGGACTTGGAATCTTTTTTTTTTCCTTTCTTTTTTTTCAAACTTTCATCTTTGTTCTAACACTCACCGCAAGGTCCAACCCGGGTAAGCCAGATTCTAAGTGAGTTGTATTTGTTTTATTCATAATTGATTTGAGTTGATTTTTACCAACCCAACCTAACTCATACCCAGATGATGATATAGTTGGCTCATGATTTCTTTGTCCATTTGGCAATTCTATTTTGTATTAAAAAGTGTAGTACACTCATACTATATATTTTTATCATTTATTTTAATAATATAATACTTATGACATTTTAATTAATAAAATTAAAATAATAAATATTTAATATTAAATAAGAATTAATTTTGCACAATTGTGATATTCAGGTGGATCAAAAGTGAAAATAACTCATATGCATAATGTTATATATATAATATTGTAGCAGGGGTTAAAATTGACTCAATAGTAAAATAAAAAGAGGGATAGAAATGTGTTGCACTTAAATCTTCTTATTAACAATTAATATTTTTCAATTAATATATATATATATATATATATATATATATATAATGTTTTTTAATTATAAAATATATAAGTCATTTAGCTTAACAACTTTAAATGTGTTAAAAGTATAAAGATGGTTGGATCAAATTTTATTATCTTTTCCATTTTTAAATTATATATCATTCATATCATATAAGTGAGCCAAGTTAGCATCACCCTCAATTATTAAGTGTCACATACATAGGGGTGGGAATAGGCTAGGCCGACCTACAGGGGCCTACGACCTGACCTACATAAAACCTGGTCTGGCCTATTTAATTAAAAGGCTAGGCTCAGGCTTTTTTAAAAGTCTATTAAATTAAATAGGGCAACCTTAGACTTATTAAAAAGCCTTATAAGCCTGATAGGCCGACCTATATATATATATATATATATATATATATATATATATATATATATATATATATATATTATTTTTTGGGTACAATTAATATTATTTTTTAAAAAAACTAGCAGATTCCATTCCTATAATTAAGTAAAATTTTAATTACAAGGTGTGAGTTTCTTTATATTTCTCATTATTTTTATTAGTTTTCTTATTTCTGTTAATAATTCCTTTTTCTATTCCTATTAGGTTTCCTTTTTCTTTTATTACGTTACTATATTCTAGAGCAAATAAAAATCATATCCTACGTTCCTATACAAAAATCATATCTTATCATATCCTATTACGTTCCTATACAAAAATTATATCTTATCATATCCTATTACGTTCATATACAAAAATCAATCATATCCTATCATATCTTATCTTATGGTGAATATGGAGGAGCTAATGATGAAATGACGTTACTATTAATTTTATTGGTAGATATTTTATGCACCGATTCTGTTCAAATAGAATGGAGATGTAGGCTTTATTTTTTTGTTGTAATAATTAATATGTTGGTTTGATAGACTTGGATGATACTACCTCAAGTATGAGGTTTTCTTTTGTTTTAGATTATTTTATATCATTTGGTGATTTCTGTTTATATTATTAATATATTTTTAGGACTACCAACTAGATTAACGTTAGATTAAAAATTAAGGCAAATTATATATTAAAGCCTTGTTTAGCCTATTATAGAAGGTGTGTTATTTTCTTTTGGTAAAAACAATTAGGAATATTAAAGATTTAATGTAAAGAAGATTTTTAAATAGGCTTTTAAATAGGCTACCAGGTACGACTAGGCTTTTAAAAAGGTTAGGCCGAGCCAAAATAAAAGTCTTTGATAGGCTATAGGCCAGACTCAAGCCTCAAAAATTAATCGTAGGCTAGACTCAGACCTTTTAAAGCCTGACCTAACCTGGCCTATTCTCACCCCTACACATACACATAATATTAAAATAATATCAAAACTTTGCGTCAGTCTAAAAATATCATGTCAAAATCAATCACATATTACATATTGTATGTCATGTTAAAGTCAAATAATAATCAATGGATAATCGATTGATTGGTGAATCAAAAGTGTTTATTTAAAAAAAAAAAAGATTAAATTCACATTATAAAAGATCAAAATTGAAAATTATAGAGACAAAAAATACAATTAAGTTAATTTCTATTTTAACACTTAATTTTCCTTTAAGATAAAACGAAAGAATGCATAAAACACGCATGAATGCCCCGCAATGATACACTAAAAAATGTGTCTCCAAAAATTGATTTGGTTGGCATATGTGGTGCTGGAAATGTTGTGGACTAAAAGAGCAAGAAAAATTGAGTTGAGCAGAGTCGTACACAAGGGGAGACGACATTATGATGAGAGGCCTTGATTTGAGGCGCAGGATAGATTATATTCCATATTCCATGCACGTAGTGTAGTGATTCTTTCAGCTTTCTTTTGGATTCTCTCAGATACTCAAGATTCATGCAATTGATGCAGACATTTACCAATAATTTTCCTTCATTGCCAATCCAATTCATTCTGTGCCCTTCCATGCCCAAGAATCCTACGTTATCCTATATGGCTATGTGCTTATTACATTCTTATATTGTTGAGCAATGTCGATCAATATTTTTTTTATGAATCATTTAAAATTGTAGAACGATATATTTCTTGGAACATTTTTCTTATATAATTATTAAACGAATAAAATGTTAAATGATTTGTATATTTAAAATATTAAATATATTTATTTTTAATTGATGTTTATATAAAGTATTCAAATGATTATTAAGATAATATTATATAAAAGAATAAAATTAAATTTTGTAATATTATTAAATATTTTATTAATTATAATTTGGACAACTGACATTAAAAAAAATATTCCAAGTTAAAAAATAGCTTTTAGTTACGTTTTTAATTAATTGAAAAAACATTAATTGGGCCAAACTACAAAACTTTTGAGTGTGAAAGTTTTAAATTTCAGATAATATACAGTACTTTTTTTACCATGTTATAAGTGCATTAGTACTTATTAGCTTTGTCGATGGATCCATCATTTTTAATAGATTTCTTATTCTAATCAATTTTTTTTACTCAAATCCTAAATATTGCTTGAGCATTCAAGCTCGGTTCCACACTTACCAACTTAATGTTGATAATATTGATATAGTTTTTATTTGAAGAAAACATTTAACAAAACCTACGAATATTAATTATTTTAAGATTAAATATTTTTTAATCCCTATAAAATTTTAGTCTTTATAAAAGATTTTATCCATTTTTAGCAAGGACTGTATTGATGATGAAACATAAAGGAGACTAAAAATGAGCAATTTTTTTTTATAGAATCTATAATAAAAAATCTAAAATTCTTATACGAATAAAAATCAATTCAACAAATATATTATATTTTAAAACCTCTATTAAAAAGTTACAAAAAATATTTAAAAAATAATTAGTAAATATTTTTTTATTGTTTGTACATGTATATTTTATTTTTCTTATAAACATGTTTATTTTTTATTTTGGTACAATTTTTTTAAAAAGAAAATTTTAATCTCGGTTATTAATGATACTCATTCTAGTAGTGATAATGTAACAAATAAAATGTTACATCATCACCTCTACAAATTTAATTTAAATATAGTTTTAATATATTTAATTTAAATATAGTTTTAATATATCTGCAAATGTTATATCATTTTAATTTTGATTGAAGTTCTTATAAATATTTTGATTACTTTTGATATAATTTTTTTCAAACATTTTTAATCCATACTGTTAATAATAATTTATTAAATAATAATGTGACAAAGAATAACATACCATCACTACCGCATAATCAAAACATTGTTCACCTCATCTTCAATTCAATGTGGCACCATACTTTTTCCTCCTCCACTACTCCTTTTTCTTTTGCTTCATCTTCTTCTTCCAACCCATCATCACACACAAACCACCACTCCCAAGCATCTTAATTATATTGTCGTTGGAACAAAAACCTCTAATATAAAACATGATTGCTGTGATGTAAAACACACACAAAGATCTCAATTATTCAATCTTCATTCGCTTGTCCCAGGGATCAACGATCCCTCTTCATCCTGCATGAGGGGTTATGAATATATAAGTGAAGATCAGGTAGAGTCGGTAATTAACCAAGTTAGTAATATATGCTTTGGATCAATTTGTTATGTCTAAAACAATACAACCTTACTTAATTATAACAAATAAAGTTATAAATGAAAAAGACCATGACGTTGTACTAATCTCTTTGACGAAGTGCATAGGGAAGACATATATCATAGCACGGACTAGTAACTTAATTACTATAACATCATCTTTCATGAACAACACTTTTGACACAAAAATAGACACAAACAAGACAATTATATATGCAGAAAAAAGTTTTAGCATATATATATATATATATATATATATATATATATATATATATATATATATATATATTCGTCAGAATGGAAACTTCACTTATGATGTGGATAAAGTACAAAAAATACTTTGAAACAACTTATTTGTCAGAAAATAATAACCTACTTGCAAGTAGATAACAAATTTACGTTGCATTAAATGAGCTTAAACATTCAAATTAAAAGCTGACTTCGTTGGAAATTAAAACTCCCTTCTATTTTCAGAGGGAGGAGGGAAGAAGAGGGTGGTGTGATTGGAATGAGTACATATCGTTTCTAGTATTGGATAATTTCAGTTGGAGAGAGATACATACAAAGGAGTGAAGTGCATTAAAAAAAATTATTGTTTAATTGTTTTGTATGTATCACAACCTCCTGCTATAGAACTGTCTAGATTGGATTAGAGATTCGACAGTATTGTTTTAATGACATGGTATTCATAATATAACATTTTATTACTCAATTTATCACTTAACAAACTACCATTAATGTAGAGACTAAAAATACAATTTTTTAAAAAGTTGAACTAAAATCAACCAAAAATATTTACAAGTACTAAAAATAAAAGAATGCATTTACAAGAACTCAAAATATATTTATACTAATTAAAAGTTATTTATAGTACATATGATATAACAATGATAAAATATTTTGTTTATCACACAATCTGTCTAACTCTCGAACCAAAATGGTGGACACAAGCACAACTGATGTGATCTGTTGTAAGCTGAGTGAGGTGGAGGAGGACTTCAATATAAAAGTGTGAAAAATAAGGATTAGTCTCAAATCTAGTAGACAAGTTTACCTTATATACGAGTGATTTTGGCAAGAAAAGTCTTTAGGCCATTATTATACGTAGCTTATGTGGCATTCTATTATGGTCTCACGATATGTATCAGGAGATTGAAATCATCTAGGTGAGGTCCATCCTAATGCAACATCGTTGTTGTCCCAACCTTACAAGGTCAACTTGTGTTACAGTGTAGGGCGAAAGATAATAGACTGGAAACTGGTGCAAAACACCATCAATGGATAAACACAATAAGGACTAAATATACATACATATTTCCGGAAAAGTTAAATTAAAATTAAATAAAATATCTATAAAAACTAAAAAAATTAATAAATTCGTAAAGACTAAAACATATTTTAAATAAGTGAATTAATTCAATCATGCATATCATCAAAAGCAATATTATTATTCAAAAATTTCATCAACTGATGGTTTGTTTATAACATGAGTATATAACCTGGTATTTTTTAGAATCCACAAATTTAATCATGCCAACTTAAAATTATATCATTATTTCATAGATAAAAATAAAAGAGATCGATATCTGCGGACATTCAAAAAAAAGTTGAGATTCATGTTATTTTTCATATATTTAGGGGCCTGTTTACTTATTTTTTAAAACAAATATCTTTTTAATTAAAATACATGCCTAAAAAATTAGACCAATTATGTAATTTTTCAAAGATAAAAATAAAAATATTCAAAAAATGATTTTAGTCCTTTTCTCAAAGTTTAAAAATAATAACTTATAAGAAAATATAAAAAGAAATTATATCACATTTTTGTTCTAGAACTTCAGATTTAAGACATATTAGGTGTAAAGTAGAAATTAGGTAAAAACAAGGCTTCATGTAGAAAACTGGGGCTATTTTACAAAATTCAATATAGTGTGATCATGAACAAAAACAAGGCCATTTGAAAGGCAGACACAAGGTTGTGGTGGTGGAGATGGATAGATCGACGAAGTCAACAATGAGAATCATCATTCATAACCAAAGTAATTAATAGGGATTTTGGGATTGTTCTGTTGCTGCTTGCAATGACAAGAACCCTTACCTGAACTTTAGGTCTCCCTCACCAACAAACAGGATCGTACAGTTTTGCATCAAAACGTAAGCACTGGCGTCAAAATAAAACCTTTTTATGCTATCATGCATTTAATATTTGTTAGCGTATTATAAACTACAAGAGATTGATTGAGTGAAGTAAAATAGATTAGAATTTTTTCTTTGTGACTAAGACGCGGTAAATATAAATGTTTTTATAAGGGTTCTTTGAATTTGAGAACTAGCTTCCATGATCTTAAACTGATAAATCATTCCCCCCCCCCCCCAAACCCACTCAAAATTTAGAAATGACTTTAAAACTTTGGGTATGGGATATTGGACATAA
>NC_038248.2:40659365-40775476 GCF_000004515.6 Glycine max | reverse complement strand
AATGAATGAATAATAAGCATAAATAGATACAAATAAGATATTTTTACAAGTACATCAAAACTAAAATCATTTATTTTTATGAATCAAAAGAGGTATGCCCAATTGTTCAAAATAATAAGAAAAGGTAATTATAAATTGTGTTCAGTTCAAGTATTAAGAGTTGTTTAATCAATAGCGTGGTTTTCACTTTTCACATGCATGCAGTAGGTCAGTCAATTAAATGAATGAAAAATGTAATTTCAATTACCATGGGCGCCAAGTAGAATTTCAATTTTATATATCAATTCATAATCGAATAGAATGGTGCGTTTGGCAAACATACCAAACGCTACCTACTGATTTGAAGAGTAATTTTCCTCTGTTGATTTTTCCAATACAAAAATGATTTTTTACACAAAAAAACCTACTTGACCCCTAGTGAGAAAGAGATAAAAATTATAAACATAATAAGTAGCATGTGATAAAAAAAAAGAGATAAAATAAATAAAAAATATTAATGAAGTATTTTAAATAATTGTGTTCAATTTATTTTTTTTACTAACTACATAACATTAGTGTAAAATATTTATTAATTTTACTGATAATTAATTATTATTGAGAAATATGACTAATTACTTCTAATAAAAAAATTCCTTTTATGCTAATTATATTAATTTATTTATAAAATCTTTTGAACTCGAAGACTTAAGAAATCCAATTGAATTTCACTTCATCCATTAAAAAAGTACATCACTACCATAATGGACCTTCCGTATGTTAGGCATATGAACAGTGAGCATGCGGAGCAGGTAGAAAAACAAAAGAGAGACTGGTAATCAAATCACGTCATGTAGTTAGGGTCCTTTTTTAATTTTTCTTCAAAGTTATCAATGACCTCTAACTCTGGGGAGTATGATTTATTTGTTCAGTAGATCTTTGACAAATGGGATCCTATATAAGATAGTAAGATGTGATTAGTTTGTTTGATTTTTTAAAAAAAGAATGGACACTAATCGTTTTCCATTCAATCTTGGCACCATTTTCTGGTAACAGTTAGTTTCAAGTAGCCAAATATTGCCCTTATTACTCTGCGCTATTTCTTGTTATCACCAACTCCACTGCACAAACCCTTTTTGACAATTTGGCTGAGATATTCTTCTAGTTGAAAGGGATGATTTGGATTTTTTTATCAAACGATAGCTCAATGCCAACTTGCAAAAATGACAAAAAAAACCAAACTTAATCTTAATTCATGTTTGAGAAAGGCTAAAAACACACATTTTTTAGTGATTCCAATTATTGAAAATGATAAAATTTTGTGAATTTTTATAACATATTTATTGATTTTTTTAATTTTATAGTTTTCAATCAAATTTAACCAATTAAAAAAAGTGTGTTAGAGACTATCTTTTTAACACTTCACTCTATGTTTTGACACTTAATATGTTTCCAAAAGCTCTAATCTTCTGCCTTCAAAAAAGGAGCTTTAATTTGCTTTATAGTATGATGATATATCATGTGAGTTGCGTTGGACATATCTAAAATGTAAGCTTATTGTAAATACCACCAAATATGGGCTTCGTATGGCCCAATTTTTTCATCTAAACACACAATGCTTAGCAATTATTGACAAATCGATAGCATAATAAATTAATAATATTGAAGTTCAGGTTAATTGGATTAATTTATTCTGAAAGATAATTTTTAAGAAATATTTAAAAAAACAATATTTCTTTCTTTTAATTGATTTCTAAACATAGGCTTATATAATTCTTTAATTTTGACATTTCTTTCTCTGTGCAATATTCCTTTTTCTGATATTATTAAGAAGTCTTAATCACTCATAACATTGCCATAAAAGTCGAACATTATTATTTGTACATTATTTTCTTATGTCATTCATACATTAATAGACTGACAAAGTGGTTTGCGGCCTCACCATCTAGGTGTTACACGGATGAAGGAAAATGATGATGAACGTTTTATGTTAAAACTGTTTTGGTGTGAAGTTCTAATGTGCGGAATGAGTGTTTAGTTATGATGTGGGTGTTTCATAACGCATCTTATGATTTTTAACTCTATTATAAAATAGTTATTTGGTAATATATTTCTAAATCTGAAAATGTGTTATCGAACACCTATTTCATAATTCAAATTTTTCAATTTTTTGCCTATAGAATAGGCATTCTAGAACAATTCTAAATTTACAAATATATTATAAAATAGATATTTCATAATAGACTTTTTAATCTAAAAATGTTCTAACAACACCTACTACCTCTGATACAAAACTTTTGCTTATAGAATAGGTATTCTAGAACAATTCTAGATTTACAAATATATTATAAAATGGATATTTCATAATAGACTTTTTAATCTAAAAATATTTTAGGAACACCTATTATCTCTGATACAAAACTTTTGATTTTTTATTTCTAGAATATGTATTCCACAACACATTTTAGATTTTAGATTTACGAGTACATTATAAAATGAATAATTATAAAATGAATATTTATAAAATGAATATTACTTAAAAATTAAAAAATGTGCTACAAAATACCTATTTCATAATGCATACTTTTGAGGGCACGAAGTACGTAGGAAAGTAGAAAAACTCATGAAGGATAATTTTATCTATAAAATTAAAATGGAAAGTGTAGGAAGCACGTAGGAAAGGGCAAAAAGTAAATACCCCAAAATAATCCTTGGGTAAGGACCGACATTTTATGAATTCATGGAAAACAATAGTCAATGACCTTTGTGTATAAGTATGATAAATACATATTTCATAAAAAAGAATAGGCGCACAATTTCATTAAAAAAAATAATGTATTTTATCACACAAAATATTTTCTCTACTAATAAATATATATAAATATAAAAAATTACATGAGAAATTGTTAACTTTAATGCTAGAATAAGTTGAAGTTTAAGAATTAAATGAGTTCTATAAAGGCTAACAAGATGAAATTGTTGCTAAAAAGAGTTAAATTTTTTTCCTTGTCACACTAGCTGATTGAAATTTTTTTGGACCCTCTTCCATCATGGGCCCTGGGCGATCGCACTGCAAATCAACCCCAGCCTGGATTATGTAGCAGAAACTGGGAAGTACTAAAAAGATGTCGACTGGAAGCAATTGTAGATTCTTGAGGGTAAGAGTGGCATGAATAATGGGATGCTTCAGAGTTCAGGGTATAACAAATTGTGATTCCCTTTATTCTACTTAGTTAAAGTTAACCGATGATTATGGTCCTAAAATAATGTGTGATGCACATCAAGAATGAATATATAGAAGCATAACAACCCATTACATGTGTGTTTGGAAATTCACTACAAGATAATCACGTCAATTATGTTATTAAACGTGGAATTTATAACTCCCTGCTTTTCATTGAACATGAAAAATGATGTCTAGAAAGTACAACTAAACATGTTATACAAATAATTGAGTCTGTATATAACTTTTTGGTATGTTTGGTGCTGGTTAATTAAATGCATATCACATTCAGTATTGAGAGTAAGGGAGAAACGAAAAAGAAGGGTTGAAAGACAACAGTAGGGTGACAATAAGTAAGATATTATTTCATATTAGGCTTGAGGCTCAATCTACATGAGTGGACTATCTCAGCCCAAAGATTACATCAATTCAAATTGTGTTAATTGAAGTCAAAATTCAAGTGTAGGATTTTAAAGATACACTCGTGTACAATAAATCATACATCAACTTAGAGTAAAATTACCATATTGCTATATTAAAATAGGGTAATATTGTTTTTGAGTGGTCTTGCGTATCATGCTGAGAAATCTAACTCATCTTAGAGTCCCTATTTTCTTTCTCCCACACATAATTCTTCTCTCTTTATTAAAACTGTACAAAGTGCAATACTTCACAACTTTTCTTCTCAAGGAATGTTGTTAAATTTTGATGTAAAAAATTATAAAGTTATTTTAAATCTTATAAATTCATAAAATTCTTTTAAATATTTTTAATTTTTATGATATAAATTTGTCAATAAATTTTGATTATAAAGTCTTTTGACAAACATTTTCTCTTAATCTTTTAAAATTTAGGAGACTTTTTTTTTTTATCTTAGAATAGATTTTTTTAAGGTATGTGAAAGTAATTTTTTAAAATCACAATCCAATACACACACTCCGCATAAATTATAAAGATGATATCTAAACTATTAAAATTAAGGAATCACAATTATATAACAATATTAAGCAGGTTTAATAACAAAGTAATATGTCAAAGTACAATTTTAATATTAAGATTCAATTTGGTCTTTATTTTAAAAAAAATCAATTTGGTAATTTTTCTTTTAAATTTTGTTTTTCCAAAATCATTATCATTTTTTATTTATTTTGAGACAGCCCCATTTTTTATTTGAAACTTGGCCGATTAAGATAAATCTAATGAAACATGGTCAAATAAATAAATAACTTTAAAATTGTATCTCAAAATAAAAAATAATCATTATTTAAAAAGGGATCAAATTGGATCTAAATGAAAAGAAAGATGACTACAAAGTATATTTTAGTCCAACTCCAAGTAATAAAAAAATACATTATTTCTGTTTTTTTTTTTTTTTTTTGAGATAAAGACCTTTATGCATAACTAACGTCGTAACGAACAAAGGTACGGTGCTTGTTTGTATGCTCCTGCAATTGCAATTTTCAAGTTGCTGACGTTTTGAGGAGAATCGAAAGAGCAAAAGCAAAGGCAAAAATGATGCTAAAGAGACTGTTACTGCTACTAAAACCCATAACTGTATTTTCACCACCTTCCCACACCAACCCTCAGGTAATGCCTTCTTCGCAACATTGGATGCATCATCCACTATGTTCCCTTTTCGTTTCATCGCCCCTTTCGCATTCTTAGTTACCCACTTCCCGTGATGGGTTTGTTTGCGTTTTTGAGTCTTCTTATAGGAGACCATGGTTGAAGCCTGTGAAGGGTTTGTTCTGCACTTCCACTTTCCCATGTGCACACATCTTGCTTGATGAAATGCCAATGTGGGGGGTTGGTTTTGCTGTGCTTGTTGGAATGTCAAATGGGTCGGTGGGAAATCAAAAGATCAAACATTTTTTATGTGCCTTTCCAGATACATTGATGTTTCCCTCCTGCCCAACTGCATCTCTACCGAGAAAAGCTTTAGTTAAATGCTCAATGCTTGTTTATATGTGTTTGTTTGTATTGATAAAACATGGGGTAGTAATTTCTTGCATATGAACTAGAATCATGAAAATAACTGTGTTTGTGTGTGTGGTCATGCGTGTGAAGGATATAAGGTGATAGTGTTTTATTTTATTTTTTTATCGGCAAATGTTAGTTTTTGTTAGTAGGGGGAAATTCGAAGCCATGACTTCTTTCTCCCTCCCTTCTCCCTTCACTACAAAGCCAACCTTATATTTCCTATCAGGTGATAGTGTGCTCTCATCAAAAGAGCTAATATTGACTATATAAGTAGCCATACATGAATAGTCAAGATGAACTCCTCTAAATTGTCATGTGTGTGTATGAAGAAAAGTATAAGAATATATGATACTACTAAACTGATTTTTATGCTTTGATTCCTAAGGAAGTATCCGGGAACTTGGTCCTTGATGTCTTACTTAATAAGGGGTACTTCCAGGGTTTTGGGCTTGCATTTTTACTTGGATGTTGGGCTTAGTTGTAGTTCTTTCTAGTGTAATTTGAAATTTGAATGATGTTGGAAAATTTGCAGATCTTACAGTTCTTGGAGAATAGGAGAAAGGTGCACCATGATGCAATAAACTTTTGTCAAGCCATTCTGCAAAAAAAGTCAATTGAATGGAAAGCTGTGCACCGTAACAATTTGTCACAGCCCATCAATGATGTTGACCTAGTTATTACACTTGGTGGCGATGGAACTCTTCTGCAGGCCAGCCATTTAATGGATGACAAAATTCCTGTTCTTGGAGTGAATTCTGACCCTACACAAATTGATGAGGTGTATATACATGCAGTTTTGGTTTTAATATTGATATATTGTCTTCAGTGTTCAAATATTGTATTTGATCATCTTTTGGATTATGCCAATAAAGAACCAACCTGACCAGATAGCCTATTTTGATCATATTTCATTTGCAATAGGTGGAAGAGTTCGGCAGTGAATTTGATGCTCGCAGAAGCACGGGCCATCTTTGTGCTGCTATTGTTGAAAACTTTGAACAAGTGAGAGTAACTCTTTTCTACCTGTGTTTGGCATAGAAATATTGGCAGTAATCATTTTTTTTATTCCTTGCTACTCCTTGAGGTGTGGCAGCAAGCATGTGTTGAATGAAAGTTTGATTATGCAGTAACTTGAAATGTTAAAATTTGATGACACTATAGTTAATTTATCATAATGATGAACCAGTAATTACTCTTGTGAAACCAATTTAATCCTTATATATTCTGACTTACCTGTCAAGGCCAGTTTAGCATGGAACAGAGATAGGACTGATTTGAGAGGTTCAGAACTTACATCTAATCAATGGTGTGAAATGAGGAAACCTATGTTGATGTGTATTGAACATCCATTTCCCTCCTTTATAAATACTTTTTTGGCCACTCAACTTTGATGCAGGTTTCAATTTTGTTACAAAGCTTATAATTTGATACTGATGTAGTCCATAAGTTGATGAGCTGCAAGCCTGCAGCACAAGTGGCAATATCTTTTGAAGGGGAATCTATTCATAAAATAAAAGTTCTCAAATTTCTAATTTGTATGTCCTAAACATAACAATTTGTTGTTTCCCCATATGATGCATGCAAATCAAGGGATTTTCTCTCAACACATGAATTCCATGCCAAATATTCTCCTACAGTCCTACTTATGTGGGCAACTGAAAGGTGAAAATGGGACAAAGTGTAATAATAAAAAGTAGACAAAACTAATTTATTTTTATCTGTGCATTTTGTTGCTTTCAGTATGATATTTCTTCTATCTAGTTTTAAAATCTTTTTCAGGTTTTAGATGGTATACTTGAAGGTCAAATTGTTCCTTCCGAACTAACAAGGATTGTGATGTCTGTTAATGCACTACACTTGCCAACTTTTGCTCTCAATGATATCTTAATTTCACATCCATGTCCTGCTTCACTTTCTAGGTTCTCCTTCAGGTAAGAGCTTCACTATGAGAAATTAAAACCCTTAAACTCATATATCTTATTTCCATGCCAGTTCATTAATTCTCTGTAAAGAAGCCAATTAAGCATGCATTTTTGCAGAATCAAAGAGGGTGACCAGCCATGTTCTCCTCTAGTTAACTGCAGATCAAGTGGTCTAAGAGTTTCAACAGCTACTGGTTCAACTGCTGCAATGCAATCGGCAGGTGGATTTCCAATGCCCATTTTATCCCAGGATCTCCAATACATGGTAAGAGAACCTATTTCACCGGGGGCAACCTCAGACCATATGCATGGGTTGATCAAACCTGACCAGACAATAGTCGCTACATGGACTTGTAGAAAAGGTGTGATATATATTGATGGTTCTCATATCAATTATACCATCAAAGCTGGGGATATCATTGAGATATCTTCCAAAGCACCAGTCCTGAAAGTTCTCTTGCCTCATCAGTTATAGTTAGAAAAGATGTCAAGTATGTTTCGTGGTATATCGTCATCAGGAGAATATGCAAATTTAGCTGGAGGATTAATGTGTTTAACGAATAATATATGCCACATGAGCTGACATGGCTATAAGCTTGCAATGTTCCATTCCTTCTTTAAGGGCTGAGTTGAGTGGCAAATGGAATTCTGAGTCTCATGCATTAATATCCAGGCCATAAATTCGAAGCTGACTAGACTTTAAAATTGAGGAGCATAAAGATTCCCATGTAAGTATCACTCAAGCTCCAAGGGGAGTATATTTCATAATGGAAAGAAAGTCTTGTGGTTCACAGATAGCCAGGGCATTTTGCTACTTAGTGCATCTCATCTTTTATCCTTTATAGTGGATGAGAGATTTGTTATATCCCTTTTATTAAAGTTAAAAACAGGCCCATCTTGAACATGCTATTGTATTTTGGTGCTAATAGCTAGCTGTAAAGAATGTTCTTGCAATGGATATACATGACCAAATATGCCAGTCGCCTACCAATCCTGCAACTGCCTAATGATTTGGTAACTTACATAATACATACAGATTAACATTTTTTTTATGCCTTTCATAGGCTGATATAAGAGTACATCATAATCCCAACCATTAAGGCATTGGAATTTTCAATGTCAATGCAATCTTTTCCCTTATTTTGCAATGAAGTGTAAACAAAGATGTGGAGCGTGTTTGGATTGGATTTGGTTTTTGTTACATCAAGTTCAATAAACACAGCCTAGGAGCTTTAATGTAATGTGTCTTTATTTGGACCATGTTCGGTAATATGACAGATCACCGTGGTGTTTTTCCAAAGTTTTACGTAAACTCTTATACCTCATCAATGAAATGACTATTCAGCCAAATATTCATATTAATATACAGCTCAAAATTGTGGTAAAACTGTGTATTAAGCCTTATAAAGTTGCCAGCAATTGTTATTGTGATGATTTTTTTTTGCTGATTTAATTATTAGCATATACATTGACTGGCACCACCTATTTGCCATAATAGATGTAGAAAACGAACTTGAGACATTATGATCTTGGGCCAATGCCGGTAAATGAGACTACTAAGCTGAGGTAAATGGGTCTATGTTTGAGCTTAAAGTTAGGCCTGAATATAGGGACTTTTAAGGCCTCGTTCTATGGACAAATGGTGCATAGTTTAAGCTTGATCTAGACCAGATGACCAAAAGGAAAATAGCTTGATCACAAGGCCTAAAAGCATTTCTTTATATGCCTCTCTTTTTTAAAATAAAAAATAAAAAATAAAAATCTTACCCCCCCCCCCCCCATTCTTCTCTTTTCTTATGCTCTTCTATTCAATTTTCTCTATACTAAAAAAAACTATTATCAAATAAAATATGATAAAAAAAAATTGTATGTTAAAGGTCCCTTAGCTTGTGTTTGGTAGAGTGAAAAAAAAAGAAATAAAAGTGTGAGAAAAGAAAAGGGATAAAAAGAGATTAAAGAGAGTGAAAAAGGTTATTTTGATTTAGATGAAAGAGAATAAAAAAGAGATGAAATATTTGAATTGAAGTGGCTAGGTAGGTAAGAAAAGGAAAAAAAATAAAACATTTATTCAATTTCCATTTTATTCCCAACTAAATATTTATTCTGTTTTTTAATATGAAAACTTTTTTTATAAATAAAAAGGCATATAATCAATTATATCCGAGGCATAATCGATTATATGCCTCAACTTTTTTTAAAAGAAAAATAGAAGGTATACAATCGATTGTCCCTTAAGCATAATCGATTATGTGCATTTGTAAATAACTAATTTTGTTTAACAGGTTTGCGAGGAGAGCTTCAGGAGAAGGCAACGATTACGGTTTGAAGAAGAAGAAAAAAAAAAACAAAGTTCATGGGTATACAGTTGATGCCATAATAGTCGCGAGCATGAGGAATAAAGGAAGGGTTGTTTTAGAAATAAGGACATATACTTTGTATTTCATCAGTTTTTAGTTCACATTTGCAATGAAAGTAATTTAAGTGGATCCCACCAAATTTTTAAGCGTGTGTTTGGAAAAAATATTCCAACGTGGATCACTGTTTTCTCTTCACATCCCTTTGAAGCAATAAGAAATAACTTCTGAATTATTAAGGGTTTTGGGTGTGGTTTTTGTAGCGGATGTGGTGTGTGAACGTCATTCCAAACACGATATGTCCCTAGTTTGGGAATGAAATTATGACTAGGGGTAACATTTTATCTTAAAGTGGGAAAAAAATAATTAGATGTTAAATAAAAGTTCCAAATATCTTTTGCTTTTCTAAAAAATACATGTTAAATGACATTCAACTTTTCAAGAAACATTCGATTAAACTATCTTCTTTTTGTGGTACAAAACAAGCTTAGTTCCATTTAACTATCAAAACATTGAATATTCACTATCAATGTAACAAAATATCCCACTCTTGGCTCAATCCACTCCACCCATTGAGATCCCAAGTTTTGAACTTCAATTTCTTTCCCTCCCTTTCTTTCGCCAAAAACATGGTGTATCTCTTCTTGTGCCACAAAATATCCCCCCACTCATGCCTGAACTAATAATCTACGTCCCCCTCCTTCGTTTGCCCAAACAATGGGGCCTCACTTCACACCTTGCAAGCTCCCCCCAAAACTCCCATTCCATTTTCTCAGGGTACAGCGGGACATGATACAACCCTGTACCCCTCTCATTTTGTTCACATGAATGCTAACATTTCCCAAAATTAGTGGATGTGTATTCTCCACCGGTTAGCAAAAATATAAAGCTCAAAAGCCCCCAGATAGAAATTAAAAAAAAGGAAAAACAAAATATCCAAAACTATATCCAAAAAATTTCAGCCAAAAATTTCACCTTTGGGAATGTATATATATATATATATATATAAATCCTAGATTTTTGTTCTTTTTAAGATTTTGATTTCTTACAGTAGCATTACTGAATCCAGCACAGGCGGTCTCCTCTGCCACGACACTACCCGTTTGCTGCCACGTGTACATGAACCTCGTGGCCGCAAAAAATATCCTTCATTTTTTTCTTCTTTCTCTTCTCCGCCACTTCTTAAACCCTGCTCCTCTGCTTCGTGGTGCCCCAAACCTCTTCTTCTCTTTCTTTTCCCTCTCTCAATTCCAAGTGGGTTTTATCTTCTTCTTTTTTTCTTTCTCCAAAAGTGTTAAAATTTTAACTTTGTTTTGCCTTAATTTGATTGTTTTATGCAGAGTAGACAGTAGATTTAGACACCCTTTTGGAAAAGGAAGTGTTTTTTGAGGGAAAGGAGGGAATTTTTTGTGTGGGAGGGTGGAACCCGGAATTCGGTTTGGTTGGGGTAGAGAGGATGAAGATTCAGTGTAACGTGTGTGAGGCTGCGGAGGCCAAGGTTCTTTGTTGTGCTGATGAGGCTGGGCTGTGTTGGGAGTGTGATGAGAAGGTTCATGCGGCTAACAAGCTTGCCAGCAAGCACCAGAGAGTGCCTCTTTCTACCTCTTCCTCTCATATGCCTAAATGTGACATTTGTCAGGTGTGTTGCTTTTGTGGTTTTTACTTTTTTTGTTGTTTGGTGGGGTTGTGTTGATTGGAGATTTTCTGTTCTTTGGAAAGGGTGTTGGGTGTTATCAAATGACTGTATTAGATACTGTTATCATATCTTATTTTATGTATTGTTTGGTGAGTTGTTTGAATAGGATAAGCTTAAGTTGTTTGCATATTATATCCTATTCATGAGCTTAAAAGTTTTCCTAATTCGTAAAAAGGAGTTGGTTTAGGAATAAATCAGATAGGATAAAGAAAATTTCCCCCTTTCACCCCACCTCACATGGGACAACTCTTTGTTACACCATCGCTAAAACTACTGCTGCCACAACTATTGTTGCCACTTCAATCACTACCACCACCACCAATTATGTAGGCTGTGAGCACCCTTACTACTGTCACCACTACTACAACTATAACAAACATGACAACTGCTGTCTCCACCATAACAATGATCACCGTTGGCCCCACCACCAACCCCACCATTGTTACTGCAATCAGTCTTGTCATTGTCACTACCCTCATCACCACCATTGCCGATCAATGTTGCCACAGCCACCATTTTTGCCACTCTTGTCATTGTTGCCACCACTACCATTACTTCTCATAAGAATAATTTTGTCATTTACATAAAAATTATATTACTATCCACTAGATTATCTATTGTGCGTCAAACACATGATTGGATAAGAGCTTTTCCTGTCTATATCTTTTTCTATTCTTATCCTGTTCTCTTATCTTGTCCATCCTTAGCCTATTTTGACCACCAAACAAGTGCTAATTTCATTGGACAACATTTTCATTGAATATAACTTAAGTCTTAATGAAAATGATCTAAAAAATAAGTTCCTTTTTTTTATTGATATTTTACATTTTGAGGGTTTATACTAAATTCTGTTTTTATTGTTATAGAAAGAGCATTCCTTGTATTTATTGGTCATAAAGGTCTATTTGGTTTGAAAATGTTCTGCTCTCATTTTGTGCTTTATTGTTATAGGAAATCTGACTTATAGATGAAGTTTGAAATATCTTTGTTATTGAAACCATTGTCAGCATTTTATCATATTCTTATTTTATTACTTGTCCTGGTTCAATTTAAACTGCTTGTCATTTTGGATCAGCTCGTGATGATGGTTGAGTCTACTACTCTTTACAGGAAGCATTAGGCTATTTTTTCTGTCTAGAAGATCGGGCTCTGCTCTGCAGAAAATGTGATGTGGCAATACACACTGCAAATGCTTATGTCTCTGGTCATCAGAGGTTTCTTCTAACTGGTGTAAGAGTAGGCCTTGAAGCTACAGACCCTGGTGCTTCCTCAACTTCTTTGAAGTCAGATTCTGGGGAGAAAGTTTCAGATTCTTCTGTCTCTAGAAAGGTTTCCACAGCGCCCCAGCCATCAAATTATAATGAAGTGTTACCCGCTGAAGTTGGAGGAGTTGGGGAGTTTCCATCAGCCAAGGTGTCCTTTGGTGGTGGTTCCACAGCTGGAAATATCTCACAGTGGACTATTGATGAATTTATTGGCTTAAACGAGTTCAGTCAGAATTATGATTACATGGAAGGATCATCAAGGGTATGTTCATAGTTGTTGAAATATACCCTCTTAGCCTAGTATCCCCTGATCATTGGTTTTGTAGAGTTTCTATCATTTAATGCTTTGTTTTTTTGACTGGGTTAGTATTGCAGAGTTCAGATTCATCTTTTGTCATAGATTGTGTATACTAGTGCCCCTTCAGACACACTAACACACGCGCGCGCGTGCAGGGAGTAAAAGGACAGGGATGGGGCTGATCCGGTCTTCTGAGGGAATATGCCCTGTTAACATGGTCACATGACTAAACAACTGGCCAATGTAGTATAAGTTTTATAAATATGTTGAATATTTGTGGTCAGAAAAGGTGTGAGTAGACTTCAAACAGTGGAATCTGACAGATTGGTTGGTTGAAGTGCTTGTGCTTGGTTTCATTCTTTCCCTTATTTGTAAGCCCGTTTTAAATTTGGAAAACTTGACCTTTTAGAAGTGCAATACTCAGTTGGCTTTCACCTGAAACTAATTGCTTTCTGAATTAAATATTGCCAATCGTGAAGATAAAAAATTATAATCTTAATGATGATGAGCCGGGAATGATCATCCTCAATGGTGATCCATAATCTAGATACCCTAGTCCTCTTGCATTTGAGTGCTTAAAAACATGATATTATTTGGATGAGAATGTGGATTGGAATTATTGTGCATAATTTACTGATAGACACATGTAAGACAAATTTTCGACATTCAAATTACTTCAATCAAACAAAGATTTGAATTATATCTATATTCGTATTTTGAGAAAATCAAGAGAATCAAATAGAATAGGAAATTGATTAATGACTTTTTTTTTTCCTTTGTGACTATTCTCATTCAATTGATTATTTTCACATTTATTGTGTATTTGTGTGCTTACCATGTACAGATAGTTAGGCAAAATACCATAGATGTCTTGTCTGTATGGTTGTATGGTTCTGTAACTTTTTTTTTCACCCTTCCTTTCCTGATGAGTCTGTGCAGGCTGACGGTGGTAAGCTTGGGGATTCTGATTCTCCTGTTTTAAGATCTGGTGAAGAGGAAATGGAGGAGGAGGATGACTATTTGGAACGCGTTCCAGATTCGTCGTGGACAGTCCCGCAGATCCCTTCCCCACCTACTTCTTCTGGGTTATGCTGGCCAAAAGACCATACTAATCTGTATGGTTCATCTGATAGTGTTCTGTTTGTTCCTGACATAAGCTTCTCTCACCTGCAACAATCTCAGATTAGTATTTTTTTGAGACGCCGGAGGCAGCTTTAATTTGTTTACTCTTTGCTAATAACTTGAGGCATTGATTTCTTTTATTTCTGTTATGATTCTAAGTTCTCTCATGTTGCAGTGAAGTGTCATTTCATTAGTTACATATTTCTATTCTTGGCTGTCTCAGCCTTCTAGGGAGTAATCTAACTCTCTACATGTCATTGGAAATTTGCATAGCAAAGCAGCAACAAATAATGGGAGTTTAGAAGGCTTTTACTAGTAAGTTGGGTCTTGTAACATTATCAACTCCTCTCTAGATCCTATGTAGATGCATCTATTGGATTATAATAGAGATCTGATTCATATTGGTTTGTTTGTGTCAAGAGTTTTGCTCCTTCACAACTACTTATTCTAAGACAACTTGTTTCTTACCATGCCTTTGGCCGTGTTTGGTTTTACGTTGAATAATTTAAAGTTACATTAAAATACTAATTAACATGATCTTAGATTAATAATTACATGCTTGATTTTACATTAAAAAATTTCTTGATTTTACATTAAAAAATTGATTCTGAGTTTATAATTTTCAGTTGAGACAATTTTAGAGAGTTTTTGTATTAGATAAATAAAATTTATGTTGAATTTTACTATTAATTTGTTTTTAGAATAAAAACATTCCCAGGAAAAAGAATAAAAACATTCAATCATAAAAATCAATTTTAATTAGAATTAATTTTGTAATAATTTTTTCCAAACATACTAAGGGTATGGTTAAAGGCATGGAGTTTCTTGAGAGAGATTGGGAGAGTTTGTTTAAATTAAAAAAAACTTTAAAATAAGTGTTTTTTTATAAACTGTTTTATTAAAAAAAATAGATAGGATTTATTTTTTAAAATAAATAGAAAATGTTTTTTTTAATCATAAGTAATTTAAATAATCATATTAAAAAATAGAAAGTTGATTATTTTATTAAAATAAATATTTATTTTATCAAATAATTTTAAGTAAATTGATCCATTGATTAAAAGTCAAGATTACACTAGATTAAATTTTTGGATTAATTAAATTTGTGATCTTAACTTTTGTTTGACTGATTAAAGTTTTTAAATTTTTAAAGTTTTTAATTTTTAATCTCTCAATAAAAATTTTAATTTATTATTTTTATTTATTTAATGAGATTTAAAAGATTAAAAACTATTCAAAAGTTTAAAGATTAAAATGTTAACGAAAAAAAGTTAAAATACATTAACCATTCATTTGTATAGGTCTTAATTATATTTTAGGTTAAATTATTCATTTGGTTCCTATTGTTTTATGATTCTTATTTTTCAAGTTTTTATAGTTTGAAAGTGATTTTTTTAGTTCCTATAGTTTATATTTTAATTTTCTTCTAGTTACTATAATTTAAAAGTATTTTTTTTAGTTTTTGTAATTTGTATTTTAATTCTCTTTTAATCTTTATAATTTGAAAGTGATATTTTTAGTCCATATAATTTATTTTTTAATTACTTTTTAGTCCTTGTTAAAAAAAATATAAAAACAATTAGTTATAAATTATCAATTATTTTTTTTATTACAAATTATCTTACGATAAATTAGTTGTGAATTATTTATTAATATTTTTGTAGTTAATTATAATTAATAATATTATTCATATTTTGATGGTAAAGATTAAAAGGGAATTAAAATATAAAGTATAGAGACTAAAAATATTACTTTCAAATTATAAGGACTAAAAGAGAATTAAAATACAAGACTAAAAAAATACTTTTAAAATTATAAAGATTAAAAGAGAATTAAAATGTAAACTATATAGACTAAAAAAAATCACTTTAAAAAATTATAGGGACCAATAAAATAGAATCGTGAAATTATAGAAAGGAAAGGAATAATTTAACCTATATTTTATTTTTTTCTTTGCCATTGATAAAATTTGAGAAAGACTAATGGTTAAGTTAGATAAGAACTTACGAGTCGTCATTTGTGAAAAGTGATGCCTTGTCTGTTAGGCACTCGATTATAAACCTCTCTTGATTTCTGATTGCACCTTGGTAGTGAGAAAGATAAATCAAGTTTGTCTGGTGGTCTCCAAAGTGGCCAACTACATGACGAATTTGATTTTTGGATTACTTTATTTTGAAAAAATAATTATTCTGATAATTTTTGGGCTACATTATTTTTTCTCCGCTTTTTTATTGAATTTATTTAATTTAGTCTCTTTATTATTAAATTTAATTTAATCTTTTAATTTTCAAAATTGAGTCAATGTTCTCATTTCCGTCTAATTGACATTTACAGTGTTAACCAACAAAAAATGTGAAGTTGACACATATTCTAATATTAATTGTCTTGATTATAATGATTATAAAAATTAAGGGATGAAATTAAATTTTTTAATAATAAAGAAATAAAATTGAATAAATTAAATAAAAAGATTAATCAAAAGAAGAATTTGGTCTAATTTTTACCTATAAACTACATACTGAAAATATGGAGAACTTATGTTTTTATCTTTGAATCTTTTATTTTATAAGCTGTACTTTCCTTCATTGATAGATAAAATGTGTTACATATTTTAATTCATTTTAATACAAATATATTTCTTAATAACAATAAATAATTATGGAAAATTCTGAGGCATTTTGTATACAACTTTTGGTGTCAATGGTAGATAATTTTAAACAACTTATTACGGGAATGAATTTTCTCATAAACATGATAAGTAGTGTCAATTAATTTATAATTTTAGAAAATGAAATGAAATTTTGAACGTACTGTTGATTTTGAAATTTTTATTTTATATGTTTTAAGTCATAAAGTCAATAACAGAGGTTCAAGATTAACTATCAGTCTATCAATGATATTGAGAATTATAGCAAGAGAAAAAAATCTTCAAAAGTTCATTTACATAAATGAACTAAAGTGCAACACAATGTAAAATAATAAAAAAAAATGCAAAGCAGTCCCAGATCTAAGACCTCGAGTCAGTAGTGGCAAAAAAAACTTGAGTCTCTAAATTTTTCATAAATGCCACTTTTTGTTTTAAACAATTTTATTTTTTATTTTTAGTCTATATTTTTCTTTTGCATATAGTTTTAACATCTTATGTCAAATAATAATATTAAATGATGATGTAACAATTATATTAATAAATAATTATTTAACTTGTCATATTATTAAGAGTCTAATGAGACATTAACTTATAATATTTTTGATAAATAATATTTTTAATCTCTCATGTTTAAAACACATACACTAGTTGAGGAGGATTAAAATTGAATGCAGATTATGAAAAAAATTACATAGAATTGTTTCGTCAAACTCTTGATAATGTGACAAGTTACTAAATTATCAATATGACACTCACACAACGCTTAATTTACTTAATTGTTGAAACTAAAACGGTTAAAAAAAAATATAAGGACCAAAATCATAAAAAAAATTTAAGAAGAAGGGTATAGTCTAAAAATATATTTTGTTTTGAAAAATAAGCTTAAATCATAACCATGACCAAGTGGAAAAATTGTCCATTTCTTTATTTATTACTTTTCTTTTTGGGTTAACTAAGATCTTATTCTCTAAATGTTTTTGAAATCTAGTTTTTAGTTCTTAAACTTTTCAAAAGTTATAAAATAAAATCATAATAAAAAAAAGTTGTGGGAAATTAATTGATCAAATAACAGTTTAGTAACTAAAAACTTTAATGAAAAAATTGAAAAACTTTGATTAATGAAACAAAAAATTTGAGACTAAAAATTTAGTTAATCTTTTTTTAAAAATTACTATTTGGTATTTTGATGCACGTGAAATACGGGGAAGAAAAAGGCCTAATCAAAGACCTGAAATTGAATGTGCAATGGGTGAATCTCAGTCTACACTCTACAGGACCTACTAGAACGATATTCATGGGAATAATTAGAGCATCGCCATTAATATGATAACGTTATTTCACCTAAAAAATCTCCTTAGATAAATGCTGATACCTAACACCCTACATGTCGAAGAACAAAATCATCCTTAACAGTATGAGTTATATTTGCAACCGTACATAAATGAATATTTTTTGCCTCATATTCTTATATATTCGTATATCGAGTGATTGAGAATGAAACACCAAGACAAATACTGTGCTAAGCAGCTGTAGTCTACAAGTCATATTCCGCATGTGTGGAGCAAAAAGTGACTAATCATGCAAAATCATTCTTTCTTGAATCTGATTTGATGCATGTTGAATTGCTTTACCAATTATTAAAATTCTTTCATTTTATTATTAAAACAATTTCAAATATTCTTTAGTTAATATAATATTATCAAGGGATAAAACAGTGATAATTTAGTTTTGAAAAAACAAAAATTCTGATTGAATTTTTAAATAGGTAAAAAATATGATAATTATATTATGTCAAATAATTTAATATCAAATTAATCATAAAAAATATAATTTTATGTTAAATTAGTGTGTTTGGATTGCTATGTGCTAGTTCCAACCTTTATTTTTAGAAGCATCATCTTTTTTTGAAAGTGTGTTGGATTTCGTGTTATTGAATTTGAAATGACAAAATAAACACACTCTTAATTTTTGAATAGTATAATTTAATGACAAATTTATTTCACCAAAATTAACAAATAATCGTAATTGTTGTATTTTTTCTAAATCAAAATTTTGGTTTTTTTAAGAGACTAAATTATCAATGGTTTCTATGGGAATCAAAATTATCATTTATCCTTATTTTTATCTTAAAAAATATTTATTAATTTTAGTCCTTATTAATTTTAAAAAAAATTACACTCAATAATAATAAACATCTAGTTAAATCACATCAACGATAATTCTAGAATTTAATTCTATTTGTTGTAAATTTTTTATATTATTAATCAATTAGAGCATTACTAGCATGGATATTCCCATGAGTTGCTTAAAATTAAGAAATATTATTTAAAAATAAAAAACAAAATGCATTAGAATAGATGACTTAATAGTGCATTACTTAAAGTAAGTTGTTTAAATTAGCAACTTTGCTTAATAGGTTCGTTCCGATAAAAAAAAAAACAAAAGTCATTTTCAGTTACAAAATTAAATTAAACATTTACTTTAATAATTTTTAAGGATATTTACAATGGATAATTACTTAAATAAGTTATTTATTTTAATTTTATGAGAACTATCATGTCACATATTTAAGTACTTCACACAAAATACTGTGAGCACATATTTACTTAAATAAGTTATTTATAAAGAATTTTTATATTTATAATTATCCATTATAAATATAAAAATTCTTTATACTGTGAGCACATAACCTTAAAAAAAATTACTGTCAGCGCATAAAATATTTACTTATTTCAACTTACTAATTAATAATATACTTTGAGTTAACATGTGATGTAATATATATATTAAATACATGGCATTATAAGTAATAATATAGATAACTTTTAAGCTTTATAAACACTAAAATAAAATAAGAAACCAAAGAATTAAGATCAAACTTACTACTTTATATTGAATTTTTTTATTTATTTATTAAAAAATGAGCTGCCATGCAGTACTCAGTTTGTATTCGGAATATTGAGAGATCCGAATTGGAAAGCGAAAGGTGACATTTTGAACACATGCAGCTGCAGGTCATAAAACTTGATAATTTTTTATGGTCGTGTCGTGCATACATCTTGATCATAGACATATATGGACATGGCTGAGTAATCAATAATATATAAGATTCTTCCACAAAGACAAATCCAATGATGATGGACCTTACTAAGGCCACGTAATAATATCTAACAACTTGAGCCAAAATTCTACTTTCACTCAGATAATGGAGCTTCAAAATCCGTGGCTAAATTTTATTATAGAGATCTTAGCCTAAGGAATGTAACCTTTTGTACGGATACCACTTTTATGATTGCTGCGAAAAAATATATATATAACCCCCTTAACTAGATTCGATTTAAATGATTTTCATTCTAGAAGAATATATCTACTATACAATAATAATAATAAATTAGAAATGAAAAATTGTACCCAAAAAAATACGAAATGAGCTTAACTAAACTTAGTGAAAGCTATTCACAGTTATTTAGAAATTAACATTAAATTATTAATTCACAGTTGATTAATTGAAAACTATTCTTAACTAAATTTAATATCCGTGAGTTGCAAAATTTATTTGAATACAAAAAATAATTAAAAATATAAAAAGCTTAAATAACAATATGATCCTTATAAATATCCTATTTTTGGTTCAAGTCTTTTAAATTTTTTGTGCTGTTTTAGTACCTATAAAAAAATGGTTTTAGTCCCAACTATCAAGTATCAACGTAGTGATGTAATGATAATTTTTTTCACATTTTATTATGTGAGAAATTATCTTAATTTTTCTTTAAAATAACCAGGTCTTTAGTTTTCTTAGTTAATGGTAAAAATTGAAGAAAAACAATATGACATAAAAGAATTATGATTACATGGAATAATGAAGATAAATGGTTGAGTTTTGGATGATTCTTTCATGAAGGAATGAAGATGGAAAAGAAGCAATATCTGCACTTAAGCCATGGAACTTCCAGAGACCAAATGCAGATAGCGCTTAAGTAAAGGAGAGTACCAAAGACCAAGTTTTCAATGATACCAAATGGCGCTTAAGCGAGAATTTATCAGGCTTAAGTGCGATGCTGAGCTTGGTTTAAGTAGATAACACGCCAAGTGAAGCTTCATTCGGTTGTTCAAGTTTGTTGGAGACGATTTGGGAACCAAGAACTCTCTCAAGAGCTTCCATGGCTTCCATCTCCTTCCATTCTTCTTTGTTTTTTTTTTTTTTTATCTTTTCATGGCTATAAATAGCTAAATCTCCCCTAAGTTGTTGGGATTGGATTGTAGTAGGACTTCCAAGCATCTATTCTCTATGAATTTTCAGATTTCATTTTATTTCAAAGGAACGTGCAGGGTAGTTTTGGGATTCTGTAAGAAAATAAGTTAAAGGAGGTGTAGTTAGCAAAATTTGGGGTGCGGGAAGCACTGGCCTGCAATTTGTCTCTTGACTCTTGAGAATAGCAAACAGGGAGAATTATATATTATGAACATCTACTGATAATGAGATTGTGATTACTCCCCTTTCTTGTTTCGTTTCTTTATAATTTTTTTTTATATAATTTTTGATAATAGAATTGATGAGACAATTTGAAAATGGTATTTACTTGTTCCATGATCTTTTAGCTTTTCTTTGAATCATTGGGTTTATACATTACTTCGAGAATCTTGAATCTTTTAAAAAATGGCAGCAACATACCATTTTTTCTTTCTATAAAAGAATAATACAAATAGAAGGAATTTTTCTTTCTATGAAAAAATCATAAGGTTAATTCCTGCTGTTACACTTTTGATCAAAACAGTTTTACTAATTCCAACCTTTGTAAGTGTATGTTTGATTTGTCGATTGATAGGTTTTAATTCCTATAAATTGTCATTTTTTTAATTTTAATTCTTGTAAGTGTTTTTGTTTATTTTTAATCTTTAAAAGTTTGTATTTTTTTATAGTTTTAGTTTCATTAAAATTTTAATTTTTTCATTTATAATTCTTATAAGTTCAGACTTACAAGGATCAAAATTAAAAAAGCATAAATATTAAAAATAAATAAAATATCTTGAAAAAAACACAAATTCACTTAAACTAAAAATAAATAAAAAATTACAAAAATCAAAATTTAAAAAATACAAACATATAGAAACTAAAGATACTTAAACCTAAAATAATAACATCAAAAGTACTTATACGTATCTTAGTTTTGTCTTCTAAAAAATCAAGAAAAAAAATTCTTACTCCAACTCTTAAATTGCTGTCTTGGTAGGGGTAATGGAATCGAATCTCTACCTAACAAAAACTAACAGTTATCAATGGCGGTGGAACATGGCGGAAGGTTGAAATTTCACCATATAAACACATCATTGTGCCATATGGCGGGCCTCTTCACATATTGACTATGGTCGTTGGCAACAAATTTGCCATGCAATTCCGCCATGACCACTATTTAACAACACTGATCTTGGCTATTGATAAAGTAGAAAAATCAATATCGAATATTAACTATACAATAATGGAAGTGTAACTAAACTTTTCAACAATTCTTTCAAAGACTGCATTTCAGATGCTCTTCTGTTAGTGCACAACAGCCAGAAAATAAAAGGGATAAAATGATAGACAGAAATGCTTAGGAGAAACTGTTCTATTTCTTAAAAGTAAGTTGGATCAAGGAAAGGGAAGTTCACATCTACATTTTGAAAGAACCACTGCTTCCCATACAAGACACTTGAATCATGGTTACAGCTTACTGAGTTTTGTGGTTTCCATTGCCACTTCTATTAATTTCTGTAACTACCAACATGCTTTGAGTACGATCAGAAGAATGGGTTTCTATCCATGTTTAAATAAGTATAAACATCTGAGTCGGTTTTCAAGGACAAATAAATGAATAATCATTTTATCTGCACTGCTCCATTGCTCAAACCCGTGTTCTAGATAAGCACTTATGAAGATGGTCACTACGTTAATATGATTGAGCTCCGTGAAAACCTTGGCATCAAGTTTAGGAACCACAGATCTGGAGTGCTTGCTGCATGAAGATTGCTATGATACTGCCCATTGATATGTTGATGACATTGACTGCATCATTGTTAAGCTGCAGAAAACAGTGAAGTAACCATAAATAACTAGTGGAAAAGTACATCTACATACTTGCTACCATATATACATATTAAGCTGGTGAACAAAATCCCAGCGTAAAAATGAAATCCAGCTTTGAGCATTACTAATCCATAGTAACTCATGTAGATCGGTATCATGTATGTGTATACATACTAGCCAAGCTCAAGTATTCAGTTTGAATTTTCCACACGTCTCAAAATTATTTAGAATTTGGACCAATATTTTATCTAATAGGCAAATTGGCATTTAAGAACGAGGTATCACACTGCTTTTATAAACCTACCCATTTAAATCCTTCCTTCTCTTGAAGTGCAGCACCAATTATGCTCTCGCCAAGATTAGCAATCTGAGCAGCTAGTACACATATAATTGCTTCATGTGAACCAACCTGTTCAATAATAAAAATAAAAAGCAAGTCAGAAGCACAATTGCACAAATTTAAGTTCATAAACTCTTGAGCAACTGACCATAAAGTAGTAGCTACATGTGTAAGGATTATTGTTCACTGACATTGCAGTTGAGGTGATTTAACTGGAAGAGGAAGGAAATGAAGTTGGGGAAGGGTGCCATCCCTTGATAAGTTTCATAATCCAAAAAAGAGGGAATGCTATAAAAAAAACAAAACTAAATGCATAGGGATATTTCTTCATTGACTTTTAAGAATTTTATGGGACCCACTATTATTAATCCCTGCATAGTTTGGAAAAATGGGAGACAAGCTGAGTTCACTGAATCAGTAGGAATCATCATGTTTAGTTGAATAACTTGCATTAAATTTCAGTTTTTAGTTTTAACCCTATGTTAAAGTTCTGACTCCACAACGGAAGAAGGCATTCACATAGTTCTAGAAATAATTTATATTCTATACCTCAAAACCAAAACAGGGAAATGTAATATTATTGAACTCCTTTGTTTCTTACCAATCCTTCCCATAACACCAAATTCCTTTGATTCTCTTTTCTATGAAACCAAACCTTGGCACCTAGCATTGTTTTTCCAATTTCATAGACATATTTAAAACAGTCAAGGGTTGCTGAGGAATCAACTTCAGACACATGCCAAATTCTTTTTTCTCTTTCTCTCATTAGTCAAATGCTAAAAAATTCTCATGAGTAATGATTAAATGTTTTCAAAATGTCCTTTCAACAAATAAGTGCACAACCAACCTCATACAAACACAAAGCCACTACCATAGAAATGTACACCCCCCACCCCCCCTTCCAAAAAAAAGCCCTAATGTGACCACTATTAGCCTTGTAAAAGTTAGCACTTAATCTCATACAAAACCCTAACTCCAACACAACTGATCCTGAAAAGTCAAACTCACCCCAATCCCAACTCCACCACAACTGACCAAGTTAACACTTAACCCTATGCTGAAAGAGTATTTTATTATTTCATAACCAATTTACTAACAGGTCGGACCCCAAATGTAGCTTCCTAAATGCCAAAAGCAATTATATTGTAGGTTTTACAAGCCAAAGAACCTTGAGGAGAGGAGATGAAGAGTCTACTGTCTATCTTGAAGAAAATTATAAGAGCACAATTCAAAATTAATTTATTAGAAGCACCAACAATTACTCTCCCTGTACATTCTTACAGAAATGCTGCATAGAAAAAAAACAGCAAAGCTAGGGACTATGCACTTTCCAAAAATAGGCAGCCACTGCTAACAGCATTTGGGACTGAAACCAATCCACCTCCATCTCTAACGCCAGCATTTCTGAGAAATAAACGACTAACTAACTTATCTCTGGATCACAAACTAACCACTTCCCACAACTTAGAGTATTCGAGCACAGATCATTCAATTGATTTTACTATTTAATTTCAAGGGATGAACTTAATGTTTTGTTCATATTTAAAATCTGTTTGTGGGAATGGGAATGGGAATGGTCATTATGACGTCTGAAACAGAAACAGAACGATTATAATAAGCCTTGAAGCATATTGGTTTTTCCTTATAGCATTACTTAATTGTAGAATTATATCTAAACTAGCATATCTGATAGGGATTATTTTTTAGGAAATGGTCATTTTTCTTTTCTTTCAAAAGCTCTCCTAGGAAACTGCAAGAGAAAATAATATGTATTCAAAATATGCATACTTGTATACAGAGTCAGGAATAAGTGAAGTACCTCACCCATGAGAAAACTGACAAGTGCAAGAACTATGGATGCTAAAATTCCTGCCAATGTTCCTTCAACACTAACAGCCCCTTCTGTGCCTCTTGGGACTATCTTGAAAGTTGTAACTAGGTACCTGGATATTATGCCAGACAGCCAGAGGGATTTTAGAACTGAAATGTTGAAAAAACACATAAAGTGAAATATATGCATCTTTTAGAAGAACATAGATCTCAAGTTGCCAGGAATAACGAGAAACAACTATAATAAATTCAGACTAAAAATAATATTGGCAATCAAGTAAAATGTACAACAAGCAAACATATTATACAAGGTTATGTAATGCTTTGAATTCACAAGGCAATAGATATTGCCTGCCTAATCCATGTACAGCCACAAATGGAGGGGTATCCCTAAGTTTCCAGTTGGAAAAATTATCAACCAAAATTACAGAATAGCTCAAAAAATGTCTGTGTCAACACAGAATTATGATTTCTTGGAGGGCTTCCATCAGTTCATGGCACAGAACTAATATTAGGGAGTCAAGGGATGGGGTTCCAAGGTTTTATTTAACAGTTTGCGATTTCAACTGCAATGTCATGGTTTCTGGGGTCTCTGTGATCATGTCATGACTACAATTGTGGCCGTATCAACTGCATTTGTCCACATTTTTCCACAACATCAAAGATCACAACAAAACCGCAACTGCAAATTTAAAACCTTGGGGTTTCTAGAAAAGCTAACAAGTAAAAAACCATGAATGCTTCATAAACAGATGTTGACAACAACATAACACAACCAATATTCACACCTGAATTCACCACTCACGTTGTTTTTCCATATGCCTTCCCGATCTCACTTGAGACAGTGTCACTCAACTTGGTACAGAAACTGGCAACAAACCCAAGTCTCCATAGCCGAGAAAATGCCTCTCCCCCAACACCAAAAATTGTGAGGAAAGCACAAATGCAACCAGCAGCACTGGATCCAATAACACTGCCCGGACCCCTTCTTCCTCTTCTTTTCTCAGCAACCCCCTGAGCCACTTTCTGTGCCATTTTGACCTTTGTAGCAGCTGTACCCTAACAAACCCCAAACAAATCAAATCCAAAGAACACAGCCTCAAACCCAGAAGCAAAAGCAAGGAAAATCCTCACACCCATTTTCAGAATTGCATAGAACTCCATGAACAATCAGTCCTTCTCTCAAAATTTATCACTTTCCCCATAAACAAAATCTGGAAAAATCTGCACATCCATTTTAAGAATTGCACATAATTCCAAGCAAAACCATTTTTTCCCTCAAAATTAATCTCTTCAAATTAAGTGAAACAGAGAATGTGATCTCCCACACCCATTTTCAGAACTCAATGAACAACTAAATTTGATCTCCACAGTTGCCACTTTCAAACAACACAAGTTCTCAACCACAGAAACAAAAACAAGGAAAATCCCCACACACATTTTCACAACTCAACGAATAACCAAATTTGATCTCAACATCCGTCACTTTCAATGACCACAAATTCCCCACCCCAGAATCAGAAATCCACACCCTTCCCCAAAAAAACCCAACTTTGCACTAAAAAAAACACCACTTTCAACTAATAGCCAAATTTGATCTCAACATTCGTCACTTCCAAAGTCCACAAATTCCCCACCCCAGAATCAAAATTCAACCAAACCCGCACACCCATTCCCAAATTCCACACCACTCCCCAAAAAGCCCAACTTCACACTAAAAAAAAAAACCACGCCTTTCAAAACAAGTTCAGTAAGAAAGAAAAATAAGCTCACAATAACAAAGTAGGTGGCAACGAGGAAGAACCCAGAGGGCCCAAAAGCGCGCCAAGTGAGCGTCCCAAGCAGAAACGCAGCACCGATCCCGGAGAGAGACAAACCAGAGACCAAAATCGGAGACCCCAAGAGGAATATAAGCGCGTTGCTGAGAAGCGCAGACTGCCACGTGGCGGGAGACGATTGGACGAGGGCCAGTGCCCCTCCAACGGCGTCTTGGATGCGCGTGGCGTGCATGGTGCGAGGGAGAGGGCGAAGAGGGTTGAAAGAAATGGGTTTTGGAGAGAAAGGGGAAAGGGAGGGTGTGAGGTGAAGGGGAAAAGGGTGGAAAGAAAAAGAAGAAGAAAGGGAAGAGAGTGGGAAAGCGTGGAGAGTTGAAAATTTGTAGGGCGAGGGGTGGCGTAAATGGGAAGGGGAAGTGAGTGTGGAAAGGGGGAGAGGGTTACTCCATGTTGCCGATTCCATGGGATGAGTGTCACCCTCACTACACCACCTAAAATCACGAATATCATGTCATTGTTAATTATTAATCTATTTAAGTTAGTTTTTAAATAATTATACATAATCATTATTTATCCTTATGATGCTTAATTATATAATATTAAATTAACTAAAACCATAATATATAGTAAAAAAATTATATGTACTTATCATAATTAGTTGACAATAATAATTTTTAATTTTTCAGCTATGATTATGGTTTTAGTTTATTTCATATTATATAACTATGAATTAATTTCGAATTATATGTACTTATCATATTTTTGAATTAATTTTCTAATTAAGTAACATTTAAAATACTTATTAATAATATGTACTTATCAAATTGTCAATTAATTTTCTAATTATATGTACTTATCATATTTTGAATTAATTTTTAAACAAATTATATGTACTTATCATATTTTGAATTAATTTTCTAATTAAGTTACATTTAAAATACTTATTAATAATATGTACTTATCATATTTTCAATTAATTTTTTAATTATATGTACTTATCATATTTTTAATTAATTTTATAATTAAGTTACATTTAAAATACTTATTAATAATTATCTTTATTGATAATCATTATTTATCATTATGTTGGTTAATTATATAATATTAAATTAAATAAAACCATAATATATAGTAAAAAAATTATATAGTAAAAAAATTTTTAAATTTTCAACTTATATTATGGTTATTATTAATTATTAATCTAATTAAATACTTATTGATAATTATTTACAAATAATTATTTTAAAATATAAATTTATATATAAATAAATTGATAAATTAAATTAATATAAATAAATTAATATTAAACTTTGTACGTCAGTGCTGACGTAGGCACCGACGTAGGAATACGCTATTTCTAAGTTGTTGCTTGCATCAGCACTAGAAAATAAAGCTTTCAACATCGGTCGTAGAGTAACCGTCGTTGTAGAACATATGATAAACGAAGTCGTGCTTACGCCAACAACGTCGTAGAAAGTAAAGCTTTCCACATCGATTGTAACATAACCGTCATCGTAGAACACGTGATAAACGAAGTCATGCTTACGACAACACCGATGTAGAGTGCTTTCTACATTGATTGTCGTAAGCACAACTTCGTTTATCACGCGTTTCTAAGACGATCCTTTTACGATCGTCGTAGAAAGATCCACCCTCTACAACGTCATTAATTTCAAAGACGCGCGTCCACTGTGACACCCTCTACCCCTCACATATATATTAATAAAGGAATAAAAATTCAAATATTAATTAAAAGTATTTTTAAAACATTTTTTAATACAAGCTTTTCAAATGGGTAAAAGGCTCACATTCACTTTCTTCTACATCATATTCAAACTTGTCCAAATAAATAATAAAGTCATCTCGACTCAAAGAAAGTCATATAAGTCTCATACAATTAATATAGAACCTATATCCTAATGTCACATCCTATCAGAGCGTGGTGTTCCCGTGTCCTCTAGCATGAGGTTCTTCATAGTCATCCACCTATTCATCTGCTCCCCCGAACACAAGTTCAAGATCATCACAGGATCCAAACACAACAACACACAGGGAGTGAGTTATCACATTCCTAGCTAATAGAGAAACAAGACAATTAAATATACATATTATATAAATGAGATACCACTTGCTTAAACATAGCTCACGTAACTTCACCACTTCGTCATTCAAAATTCACTTTTCAATTATCAATCACATTACACAAGAATCACACACTTCGATCAAGATATAATAACACATCAATTAGCAAGCATATGCAATAGTTATGCTAAGACTCAATTCTATATGCAATGTGGTACCATGTCAGTGAAAAACCACCCTGGGGCGCTTAGGAGTACATAACAAGACACACCACACAATGGGTTTGTCAGGTCACTCTCACTAAGTAAGATCATAGGGAGACCAGTCAGGGTCACGATGTTTTGCGAGAATGCTCCAACCATATGAGATCAGCATAGGCTTAAAGGAGCACTCAAACCCGGTGACCCCCAAGGCCTACACTCCGAAGAGTCCGTCAGGGCCTCTCCCTCCTGATTCAGGTCCAACCCCTAAAATAATTTTTTTTACATGCAGACACTGCTCATGAATTATATAATACCCACGACCTTACACTCGTGTTTTAAACACGTTCAACACAATTGCGCTACGATTTAACACTGGTTCTTAAATAGGAAACCTACATTTTCTCTTTAACACTGCGCATCAACGCTTTTCTCAAGATAACGCTGGTCGGGTATTGTACAATTCATAGCTTACAACACAAGTAATTTCACATCAAGTGTTAACTACACACTTATCCACAACTAGAACTCATTCACAATTTCACATCTCATAGTGTCACAATCCACCATCACATGTTTACACGTATCTCACAAATTAACACATGTTCAACTTTACACTTATACTCAATCTCAATAACAATATTATAATCTCAAAGCAACATGTTATTCTACAATTCATCACATACTCACAATTTGAATTATCATTTCATATCCTCAATATAACAATTTATATAAAAGACTATCACAACATGAGGACTAAAACCCCTCAAATAATATTACACAATTATATCCAAATCATAGGTCCAAATATACAAATATCAAGAGCACAATTTATCAAGCAATTTTAATCAGGACATCAATATTTTATTTATAATCATAAAGGAAAAATTGCAATTTAACAAACATCCCAAAATAAAATCCCAATTTAATCCTCTAAGGATCCTTACACATGTTCTCACTAATCCCCAACTGTGAATAACTCATTCCTTACCTCTAAGCGGGCTCACGTGTCTTCAGCCAGCGATAGCAACATCTCTAGCGGTTCCCGGAAATTCTTTCAATTATTCATCCGACTGCTCCGATAGAATTCCCAAACGTCAGAGAGACGGAGAAGAGATTGAAACCTCCACTTGTACTGTCTTCATATGATTCCTTTTTCTCCCTCTACAAATATTATCTCGCAAATCCCAACGGTGGAAGCGTGCGGAATTGAATTTCGAACAACATATCAAAATTTCACAATAATCCAACAGTTAACAAAATCGGGATCGTAGTTTTACCAAGACAGCTCTGGGTTTCTACGGGAAAGAAAAAGGCTACAATGCGAAGGGTTTTTCTCTCAGTCCAGACATGATATCGAAATTCCCAACGGTGATAATGCTCGGAATTTTGTTGCGAACATGATACTCAAATTTCACAACGATCCAACGGTGAACGGGTTCGAGATCGTTGTTTTTCTGAGACTGGTTTGGTGGGCTGCGGGAAAAAGAAAGGGTTTTGAGAGAAGGGAAAAAACAAAAATGAGGCCAAAAGGAGGCAGCTGACTTAACATAACTATTTATATCTAGGGTACTCAGCCTATTATTTGCTCTATATTTATTTATTTATTACTAAAAAGCTTTTTAAATTTATTTAAGAAAAATTGGGATGTTACATCCACCGTCTTTGAAAGACGTTTACCACCGATGTAAAATGTTATTTTTCTAATAGTGAAATGATTTTTTTAAAGAGAATATTGTTCAAATAATTTCAATCAAAATTAAATTTTGAGAGTAAAATGACCAAAATGAATTTTAATATTTATATACATTTTTTTATAATTATTTTTATTTATATATAATTAAAATTAAGCCAATATTATATACACTATTTTAATGATTTATCACACTAACGGTATTGTATTAGTACAAAGGTAAATTAGATAAAATGTATTAAAAAATATAGTAGAATTTTTAACTATAATTTTTTATTTTGATAGATTTAATTATATTTTAAATCAATAAATAAATAATAAACATATGCATGAGAGTATTGAAGTGATGGTAAATTAGTCAAAATTCTAGTAGAATTAATTTTGGTAGAAGTAAAAATTACTACATGCAACTTGCTTCAACTCTATGTGCATGTTTGGTTTTACATTGATAAATTGATTTTGAATATATTTTCACATGTTTAGTTACACATTAGAGAAGAATTTAGAATTGATTCTGTGTTAAAGCAATTTTGAGTAGCTTTTGCATTGGGTCCAAAATTTTGTATTGAATTTTACTCCCAACTTGATTTTATAACAAAAATATCCAAACATAAAATTGCACCACTTCAAAATCAATTTAACCAAAATCAACTTTGCAGAAATTAATTTCATTCAAATTCAATTTTGTCAATGTTCATCCAAACACACCTTACCATGATTTTTTTCCCATCAAAATTGATTCTACTATGATTTTGAAACAATCTGTGACACTCTCTATCTCGACATACATATAAATAAGAAAAATATATAAAAATGTGAAATTTAATTAAATCAATTTTATTCAAATCACATAAACAAATTCACGTGGATATAAGGGTTACATTTGTTTCACTGTTATCAAATAAAACTTATTAAAAACATTTTCGGCTCAAAACAAGGTTGTCCAAGTTTACAAAAGAACTCAAGTTAAGCAGCGGAATGAAATAAAGTAAAATAATATGTCCAGAACATTATGCAATTGATATAAAAATCCATGTCTCAATGTCACATCCTATTAGAGCATTATGTCATAACGTCCTCTAGCACAAGATTCTTTAAAGTCATTCACCTAATCATTTACTCCCATGAACACAAGATTTTAGATCATCATAAGATCAAAACACAAACAACACACAGGGAGTGAGTTATCACATTCCTAAAAAGATAGAGATAAACGAAGACACGCATATATAATATAAGTATAACAAGCTCAACTTAACACACTTTGCATCATTTTACCACTCATTGCGTAACATCACTTGTCCCAAAGATTTAATCACAATATCACATTTCACACCTTCATATTAATCATGTATTCAAAATAACACATCTTAAGTACATTACAACATCTCACACTTATAGAATTCATTACCCACCATCACATAACAAGTCACAATGATCATTACACAAGCGTTACACAACAAATACACTAAAATTCAATCTTATATGCAATGTGGTACCATGTTAGTGAAAAACCTCGTCGTACGCCTAATAGTACATGACAAGACATACCACACATTGTTTTGCAAGAATGCTCCAATCGTGTGGGATCGACACATGCTTAAAGTAGTACTTAAACTGAGTGTATTTACCCCCAAGGCCTAGACTCCAAAGAGTTCGTGAGGACCTCTCCCTCCTAATTTAGGTCCAACTCAAAAAACATTTTAATACGCAGACTCTATCTAGGAACTATACAAAACACACAACTCCTCAATTATTCTCAAAATAATTTTAACTCGTTGCGCCTCAAAGTGATTCAACTCGTCGGGTTCCCACAGTGAATTATATCACAATACTCATCGCGCATTAACTTGTCGTCCTTAAAGGATCTTACAGTCGTGTGATTGTACAGTTCATAGCTCACAACTCAATGCACACAACAAACAGTTCATTGATTGTACAAATTGCTCATGTTTGATGTGACCTTAGAATTTAACACATACTCAACTTGTCACTTACACATAGTTCATCACACTTTCATAATCCAAACACATCATGTTATCAAGCCTCATGCATCATATACATATCATACAATAATAATATTAATATGTTATGTTCATATGACTAATCATCTCCTTAAAGCAAGCATTTAAAATCATATATGTGCCATTGGAGTTTGAACTATGCAATACACACAACTACTCAATTGTTTTTAAAATTATTTTAACCTGTCGCGCCTCAAAGTGATTCAACTTGTTGGGTTCTCACAATGGATCCCATCATAATACTCATCGTGCATTAACTCGTCGCCCTTAAAGGATCTTACAATTGTGTGATTGTACAGTTCATAACTCATAACTTAATGACATCACTTTATACTTCACAATAACATGTATAATCACATTGAGGAACGTATTAATCCCACACTTGTTCACAACACATGTCTCATCACACCTTCTCACTAACACATTATCATATCATGGGGAACAAAACCCCTTAATTAATTTCAAGAAAACATGAAAGAATCAAGAATTCCTAAATTTCTAGGTTTCTAATATTCAAAGCCAAACACTCAATTAAACCATCCAATTCACATCAAAGCATCAATTGACCCATCAAACATGAGCAATTTGTAGTTATTATTGTACAAGCAAAATTAAAACGCATAAAACACCCTAAAATTAATCTCAAATTGATCCTCTGAAGATCTCTACACATGTTCATTCTAACTCCAATTGCGATAAACTCATCCCTTACCTCTAAGAGGGCTCACGTGTATAGTCTGGTAGTAATAACGGAATTTCTAACGGTTCCTTAAGATTTCTCAAGTTTTTCCTCTGGTTGCTTTGCTAGGATTTTCAAGCATTAGAGAGAAGGAAAAAGAATTGAAGCCTCAATTTCACTGTGCGAGAGACACTTATCTCTTTATAAACATTATTTCGAAAATCTCAACAATAAAAATGTGAGAAATTGAGTTCCTAAGGTGGTGTCCAAGTTTCAGGACGATCCAATGGTTAACGAGTCCAGAATCATAGTTTTACTGAAACATATTTCAGTGTATGCGGGAAAAAGAGAAGATTTGAGAAAGGAAGAAGAAAAAACAAATTTGAGAGAAAAAAAAGAGTCTAGAGACATATCGTAATTGTAAAAACTGACCTATTATATCTCTATTTATAGTTAGGGTACTACGAGCCTATCATTTATTTTATTTATCTTTATTTTATAAAAAATTATTTTACTATTTTATTAAATAAATAACCAATTAAAATATCACTTTATTTTTTAAAATATTATTTTACTCTATTTATTTTTTAATACTATGAAATCCTTGTTTTAATTAACAAAAACTCATTTATCTCATTTATTTAATTTCTAAAAATTCTATTAATTTCTGGTCCACATGACTAATCATTAAAACTCAATTTCAATCCAATATCTCACCCCAATATATTTACTTAATTCAATTAATTATAAAAACTCAAGTTACATAATAAATATCAATATATTTAAAAAACTGGGGTGTTATGCAATCCAAATATGCAAAATTTGGTCAAAATTAAGATTGACCCACCTCACCATAGTCTACCATGATTTTGAAGGTTACCCAAACACACACTAAATAAAAAAACACTACAAATCATGTACTGAAAGGTCTTGATTGAGTAGAATGTATAATTTGTTATAAATTTTTTGATATTTGTCTTTGATTCTTGCGGATAAAAAAATTATAAATCATGTATTTTTTAAAAATTATTATCTCTGTGTGTGATAAAGAATTAGAGTATTGAAAATTGTAATTTTAAGTTTGAATTTTGATATGGTTTTCACGTCTTTAGTTAAGAGTAAATACGGATAGAATTATAACCAACAATTCTAAGTAAGGATAGAGGGAGATGTATATATGTTTTATGGACTCTTTTTGGCTTCAAACAATTGTTCTGTAAAATAGATTTTATTAGAATTTCAGAGTTAATATCCTTCGTTATCATCAAAATATTTTAAAAGTCAGATATTTGATCGATACGTTTATGGTTCCAATAATTTTGGTGTCTTTTGTTAAAAATTTAGAATATCTTGATGATATGTGGTGTGCATAACAAATGACATAAATGATGATGTTTTAGTTTCATGGCATGATAATATGACATGCGAAAATAGCTACATAAATCACCAATATGTTAAAAATGGAATTTTAACCACTGAGTCCAAAACCTTTATATTTTATTTATAACAATTCTTTTGAAGGCAAATCATAAACTTTTTGAGTAAAAGTCTACTAATGAGATTGCTCGAGTGCATTAAGACATGTTCAGTAAAGAACAACTTTTGAAGTGAACTCAAGAAAGGTCTTATAAGAATTCAGAATATTCCAGGCTACTGAGATGAACTCCTTAAGCTCATTACATGAAGAAGAAAGGCTTAGCCATGTGAAGGAATCAATATAAAAAACAAGAAGAATATTGTTCTTGATATATAGAACAATTATAAAGCAATCATGAAAAGGCAACATGTGCAGAATAATTTACATGTCAGAAGAACCATCTTTTGCTCCAGTGACATTATAGAATGAAACTTCATAATGATACTAAGAGTTGCACAAGAAATCTAACATGAAGTACAACAAAATTGTAACACACTCAAAATGATACTTCATAAACAAAAGGGAGAATTATGAAGGAATCACCTTAAGCTCTAAAAATGCGTTTAAGATGATCTATGGAAAGATAAAAGAGACTTATACATTTCTTATGAAGAAGACGTATATAAACTAATATGACCTTCTATATATTCAACAATTCCTTCAAGAGAAAAGGAAGATATATTTCTACTTTGGATATTCCTAAGCTTCCTTAACAAATTATGCAAGAAGATTACTTATCAGAGATTTCATTCCATTGAGAGACAAATAATTAAAGATAGGATCCATCTGGCCATTTTATGGGCTCGTGACTAAACAATAGACATGGATCTTTTATATATGAAGTATTGTAACACATAAACATGTTTCATTAAAATAATAGGCATATAATGTCATTAAAGATTAAAAACATTATCATAATTTCATCCTAATTGAGCTAGAGCTACTGCAGAATGTCATGAACAATTTCATGGATATAGTATTGAACTATGAAGAAAGCGCTCCCATGAAATGTGATTCACTTTTTTTTTTATTGGAAAAAGGTTAGGTGAGTTGAGTCCTAAAGATTTATCAGGATTAGAGCAGGTTTTAACGCTCAAAAAAATACTTATAGAAAAATACTTATAAATTATTCATCAATCAGATCTTCATATTGATAGAGGAAATTAAACTTATATCCTTTTGGGTATAAGCTCATTCCTTATCTATTAAACCAACTTTTATGGATTAATGTGATGCACTCTCATTCCTAAAGAAGATCAATATGAAAAGAAAAATATGATCCAACACTGATCAACTTGCTAGTAGGTTAAGAAGAGATTTTAAAAGGTATCTAATATTGCCCTGTCCAGATTTATTTTCTAGCATTCTACTCTACTTACTACCTGTATATATTTGTTCCACACACTTACGGGAGCTGTTTGATAGAACAGAAGATTGGGGGATTTTATCTGTTTAAGTGCGCTATATATAGAAATGTGACATACTCACTTTGGTGAGTTGGGAGATGTGTTGTTGCCTAAGAAGAAAGGACATTTATATTTTGTCAATTTAGTACGTGAGAATGCACGAGAGGTGAGATACAGGAGAGTGGAATAAGTTTGCTCTTTTCATAATTAAATATTAAACTATTATAACATCCTTAAAATAAATAAATTAAAATAAAAGAAATGGCGAAGCAACTTGGGTTATTTGGAAAAATATTAATTGAACGCAATGGTATTCACAGCAAGCAAAAGAAGGATGTAGCTGAGATGGTGGAATTAGTGAATTTGCAATAGTGACAATGACTAACTAACAAATGTAGGTTTATGTATGCACATGATGGTTGATCTAGTGATGAATGGAGAAGAAAAAAAAAGAGATTATGGGTTCAAATTTTTTTATCAACAAAAACTAATAATACTTATAATTAATATTTATTGATAAAAAATGCTTAAATTTCACATTTTTACCCAATAGTTCATAAAAAAATAAAATTGGTGATGGATTGTACTAATGGTTCCTAGGGACTTTTGTTCAGGCATCAATTGCAAATAAGCCCGGTAGAAAGCTAAGTCTAACCTGAATTTTGCGCCAACAACGAATACAAGATGTTTATGTAGGCATGGTGTGTGGAAAATTATATTCATTTAACGTAGTATGGGGTGCAAGATAATAAGGAATTATGCAGCAGGTGCAATTTTATTCCATATTGTCAGGGACAATCAGATCTGCCTTTTGGGCTTCCTGGTTTTGTTCACTATATCTTGTGTTAGGCCTAGCATTTGGCATCATGTTGTTTATTAGGAAGGGCCAGATATGACCTTGTGGTTAATATATACTGTATTTTTTTATCACAAGATGCAGGAATATATAATAGTTGACGTTAGATACAGTTTATAATGATCCTTAAGTATATATAGCATCTCCTGTATAATTTGATCTAAGAAACAAATATTAGGCTCCAAAAAAAAAAGGAAGAAGAAGCTAAGATTCGAGAATTACTAGATAAGTTTAGAAAGGGGGAATTTTAATTTGACTATTTTATGGACGTTACTACTAATTACTATCATGCTTTTATACAATTCTAATAAACAATACATTTTTTTGTTTGTTGAGATATAATGAATCAGCACAAGATGCATGCAGCCTATACTATAATATCTCAATATTTAGGAAAAGACACAACAAACTTACGTAACTAATTGTTCAGTGTATGAATCCAAGAATTAATAAATGTACATGTGTGGTTTTATCGGCATAAATGTAGCTATAAAAAAAAAATATTTACTACATGTTAATTGTTTGTTCTAAATGGAACAGCTCGCATGGGTTGACCCATGTCAACATCTGGGTTTACACCATTTTCAAATTTCCAATCAAAGCCATTGATTAATGATCCCAACATCAAATGCAACATCCTTATAGCTAGTGGCAAACCAGGGCATATTCGTCGCCCGCCACCAAACGGTGTTAATTAGTTGAAAATGTCGACCTTTAACATCAATCTCTGAACCCAAAAACCTCTCAGGTGAAAATGAATTAGGGTTTTCCCATATGCTTGGGTTCCTTCCAATGGCCCATTCATTAATCACTATTTGTGCACCCTGTGGGATGGTGTAGTCATTGATCTCCACATCCATCAATATATGTTGGCTTTTCTAGGTAGCAAAAGTGGGACACCTGGGTGCATGCGAAAGGTCTCTTTTACTATTGCACTCAAATATGGGAGTCTTGCAATGTCTGATTCCTTAATTGACTTGACTCAAACTCATGAGGGATGAACATCATGTGTCTCTAAAGCTTGTGCCAACACAAAAATATCATGCCACCTCAATTAATTGTGCACACCGTTTTAATATTAAGAGCAATAATTTTGTTTTTGACGTTGATCGTTCGTTTGGTTTCCGTTGGTCTCCGACTCTGTCGTTTTATTGGTCTTCGACTTTGTCTTTTTGTTGACCTGTGTACTAATTGCCACCACCACGGCATCTGCATCCCTTGGTGTTGCTTTCACAATAGATTGTTTCATAGTGAAGTGTGTGAACTTGAGCTAAGGGCAAGTCAATAGATTGCCAGTCTGCTAGCTTCACCAGCGACAGCCTAGTTGTTTGAACATAATAGCATGGATAAGTGGTTCACTCTAGTCCATCAATTTAGAATCTAATTCGATAGTTTCCTCAAGAGGTATATATCAGAAAGAGATTGAAATGTAACTTACTAATGTAATAATATCCATGAAGAGCAAATAACGTCACAGGATTTATTTTTCTTAAATGATAATTAAAGTGATGTAGACAATTAATTGGGGTGACACATTTTTTATTTGAGGTCAGCAATTGGGAACTGAAGATTTCCATCCTCTCACGAGTCTTTCTAGGCTTTATATGGCTATAATTTTATTCAATAATTTGAGTGGTAATAATATATGTATCCATAGCACTCCAATGGCACAAAAAGTTAAAAAAAAAAAAAAAAGAGGGTGAGATCGAGAGAGCTATATATAGACCGATAAACGGCATTGTAAATTGTAAAAAAAGTACAACAAGTGTTAAAGTAAATATTCCAGATGGAGTTGTGTAGGAAGAAACAGTGGTTAGTATCAGTATTGTTGGGAGCAATAGTTTTGAGTGATGTGTTAGGCAATAGTAGTGGTTGCTTCCAACAAGAGAAGGCTGCGTTGTTGGATTTCAAGGCTACTTATCATGGCAACGACTCATTGAAGCTGCGTTCGTGGGTGAATGAGGCTAAGAGCAATTGTTGTGATTGGGAACGGGTCACATGTGATTCCTCTTCTGGTCACGTAATCCATCTAGATCTTGGAAATACAATTGCTGAAAGTGAAATGGTACCATTTGTATATCCACCTGGTGAAATGGGACCATATACGTCGAACATAAAAATGCCTCCATGGCCATATCCATATTGTTCAAAGCACACAAGCCGTTTCTTAAACTGGTCCTTGTTTCTACCCTTCAGGAAATTGACAAGTCTCAGTCTGTCCAACTCTTGTTTGCTGGGATTCATTCGGACGGAAGGTATAATTTTATTATTAATATTATTTTAAAAATTCAAATAATACTTATTAGGACTCAGATTCAGTTTGTTGAAGAAAAAAAACAGATAAATGTGTTATAAATTCTTTAGTTGATTCACACAAAAAATACTTTTATTTTGTTCTGAACATGAACGTACGTGGATTCGGGATGGTGAGACAACCACGCACCCTACCATTTATTGGCATTTAATTTGTCATAGTTCACTTGCTCCACGGTGATATTGTTATTGCATCGGTTAATGAGAATTGTTTTATATCCCCAAAGGGTAATACTAATACTCCTTTCATTTCAAATTGATGGACGTTTTAACCTTAAAAAAAATGCATATTCATTGTTGCTTTTGGTTTTAATAAAACTTTTATTTTAAATTTAAATCTTAATAAATATGATTTTCTCGGTCCTTTATATGAAAATTAAATAATTAATTTATCAAGATCAATAAAAATACACTTTAATGACACTACACCTTCACCATAAACTTTATTTTTATTCTTAAAAATACACTTTAAATTGTACGTAGTTATTAACATTTAATGACACTACACTTTCACCAATAAATAAGCATCACTTGTATTGTTAATAGATCAATAAATGTGTCTTGATAATGGATTTTACAAAATGAATGATAAAAACAATTTAACAATTAATGCATCTTAAAATGAGTTTATGTTTCTTATCATTATGAGAAACAAATATTTTTTCTTATAAAAAAGATAAGGAGTATTATTTTTTAACAAATAAATATTAAATATTATTATCTTGAAATACATAATAATGTATTTATAGAAATTAAGAAAGTGAGTAAGAATATTTTAGTAAAATTGACCCATAATAATTATTATTACTCCCCTATTCCTTAATAATTGTTGTGTAAGAAGAAGAAATAAGTTCTAAATAGCTGTTATTTTAATTTTTTTGATATAATATTAATTAATTTTTTAACTTATATCCCTTATAAATGATAAACAAAAAAATTAAAAAATTAATAAAAATAAGTTTAATTTTATAAATTAAAATTTTTATTTTTTTCAATCATTTATTAATTTTTGTGTGTAAAATAATCTACAGTAATTATAACAGGAATGAGGAAATATTGTCTTGGAGTTACTATTATTCTTAATCTGTATGATAAAATCATAAATGTCAATCAATGTAAAATGAAGGTAGTATAAGGTAAGCTAAAATATCATTGGGCTTGATTTTGTGGGCCCAAATAATAAATAAAAGTTACTCGATTTTGCTGGCCACAACAGAGTAGTAATTTAATTAATAGCTTTTCCTTTATATGTGAATGGAAGTAGGTGTGAAGAGCAGTTGATTAAATTGAAAATTTTAAATGAATATAAGATTTTAATGTTTTATATTTTATGTTGTACATGAATGGTTAAAGTTAATATTGAAGTAAAGTTTCAGATAACAGCAAGTCAACATTGAAGAAGTTGGAGACTTTAGATCTCAGTTTCAATTATCTCAATGAGAGCATAATGGAACTTGTGGGCGTTCTCCCATCTGTCAAGAATTTAATTCTTGCTGCTAATTTTATCAGAGGACCCTTTTTGAAAGGTATGAATGCAATTATATATGTACGTAATTATATGTTTCACACTTGGAGATTTCTATACATTCTAATTTGCTTTATTTTTCCTTCAATTCTAAGAATTATCACTTTTACCAAACTTGGAAGTGTTGGATTTGCATATGAATATGCTCGGCAATGGCAGCCACTTTGCAACTGAAGGTACATATGTATGTGTGTATGATGCTACTTTTGGGTATCACTCATAGTCCAAACCACCATTTAATTTGTTAAAGTCACGATGAGCCCATTATTAGTATGGAGTCTTCATAAAACAATTACAAGTAGAATCTTACATAATTAAAAGAATGATGTATATAAATTCTTATTTCATAAGTTAATTTTTAAGTCGAATTAGATATAGACCCAAATTTTAAGATAGTATAAAAAATTTCTTCAGAGAAAAATAAAAATATTTCTTATATATATATTACTTATACCATGTTAAAGTAACAACATAATTTTATAGGATCATTCAATCTGAATGACACGTGAAGAATATAAGTCATATGAAGAAAAAAAAAGTATCTCAAATCATTTGTTATTGAGCTGTTATTAGATTACTAACATATGTTTAATCCTATGAACTTTACATTTAAAAGATATTCCGTCTTTAATGTGAGATGTATATGGTAAAGATCTCACCTTAGAGTGAAGAACACCTCATCTCATGAGTTTGATCTAAACAAATAGAAGATGATATTCTATATTTTAAAGGATAAAATTATTAATCTTATCTCCTCAATTTTAAAGAATGTGAGTTTATTTATTTACTTTTTAGAAGAATGTGAGTAGATTTATAGATTATGGTTTACTACAATTTTTTTTTACTACTTTAAGTAAAAAATTAATATTGTATATTTATCATTTACTCAAATTTGAAGTAATATTTCAGATTATAAAAACAAGTCAACATTGAAAAAGTTGAAGACATTAGATCTCAGTATCAATAATCTCAACGAGAGCATAATGGAATTTGTTGGTGCTCTCCGATCCATCAAGAATTTAAGTCTTGCCGGTAACTTTATAGCTAGACCTTTTCCGATAAAAGGTATGATTGTAAATAACTTATTATATTTTTCACATTTTTGTGAGTTCGTTTTGCACATTCTGATTTGCTTTACTTTTTCTTCTTAGAATTGTCACTTCTACCAAACTTGGAAGTGTTAGATTTGAGTATGAATCATCTTGTTAGTTCTGTCACAACTCAAGGTACGTACGTAACTTTGTATCAATTACCAGATTAAAAAATTATTTTAACCAATGTAAGAAAATTTCAGAATTTCTCACAGGACATAATTATAATCAATACTTGTTAATTATAATTAATTTCATAAGATCCTCGATTGTTTGCTCACATTCACCGTGTAATTCGACACTGTCAGTTGACAACACAATATTGTTTCTGCATAACTTTTATTGAGACTCATGCAAAAAACCACACATAAATTGATTAATTTTACACTAATAAAAATTCAATTTTTCTTGTGGCTATTTTCAATCACTTTGAATAATAGATTATAACGACTCACTTTACATCTTAAGTTTGAACGTCCTCAGTGTTATCATTCTACACACAAAAAATTAAATGATTTGATTTATAAAATAATTTTTTTGTTTGAAAAGTTTTAAATGGAAATTAATATTTTTTTTAGAATGATTTTAATGCATATGTGTATTTAAGAATTTACTCAAATTATTCTGTAAAAAAAATAATTTACACAAATTAAATTTTAATATACGTAAGTTTAATTTCCTTTTAATTATTTAACTTGACAATTTCATCTTCATTATTAATTTTATCTACGTCATTAAATGTTTCAGACGTCAAATAATGATTTATAAATCAATACAAATCCATCCTAACCCTAATTTTTTGAATAAAAAAAAACAAATCCATATTTTACACGGGGTTTATACGGACAGATATATGCTGTAGCTGCATTTTATCCAGTTTCAAAAGTCATAAGGCAAAGAAATTATTTTTTTTTTATTAAAAGATTGCAATATAAATTATGAATAGACTGTAATACTTTTTTTGGGTTGAAAGAATAGACTGTATTATTACACTTTCTAATAAAACTCTCTATTTTTTATACTTTTTAATTAAAAACTTTCTATTTTTTATTCTTTAATACTCTCCCCATTCCTTTTTATTGTCTTTTATGGTTGTTATGTAAAAAACAAAAAAATATAATAAATTTTCTTGTTCTTAATAATATGGTTGAGATTTTTTATTTTTACTTTACAACTAATGCATATATGCAAACTAATTAAATATTAAATAATAAGTAAGAGTATAATTGCCAAAAAAGAGTATTTAATGCTATGTTGATCTTTAAAATAATCAATAAATAGAAATAAAAATCTTTTAAAATCCAACAATTAAAAAAGAACGATGGAGTATTAATTAGTAAGCATTTTCCTTTTAAATTTATAGATACTATTATTAATTACTCCCTCCATGATAAAATAATTTTTTTCCTATACTGATTTATACGGATAAAAAAATAATTTTATAAAATTAATTTTATTTTATCATTAATTTATTTATAAATTTTATTGTTCAGTATTAATATTATAAAAGATATAAGTAAAAAAATAATTAATATTACATTAAAAAATTAAAATAATAATTATTTTAAAATAATTTTTTTATACGAAAATTATAACAAAACAAAGAAGTAATAAATTAATTAATGATTTCAGATATCCATTCCAGCACCGAGTTCTATGTATTAAAGAAGTTGAAGACACTCAACTTAGCTGACAATCATTTTGACAAGGGAATATTCAAGTCTTTAGTTGCTTTTCCTTCTCTCAGATCTTTGAACCTAGAATTTAATCCAATCAAAGGGGATCTTGATGACAACGGTATTTTCTGCCTACTTGGTTTCCCTTAGATATTTATGTCATTTCTTTTATTATTATTATTAGATATATATTTCATTTCTAGTGCATATAAATAGTTATTTTTGAACAATATTGTTGAATAACTAAGAAGAATAGCTTTGTTGGCTCCTGTTATATATCTAATGATTTCGTTATAGAATCATTTATGAAATTAACATGGATTCGTGTATGTTTGTTGAGAAGGATGTTAGAAGTTTGTAATTTGTATTTGCTTACTAATAATTTAGAAGAAAAAGCATCAGGATTTTACAGTCAAGTTGTAATACACTTTAACCAGGATTTTACGTGGTTCTTCTACTTTGGTTGCTGCATTTGAAGTGTGAATTAGGAGTTCACAATAATTAAGCTAATAACGTCTCTAAATATATCTCTTTTCATTCTGGTGAAGTTTTGGCTAATCTAAGCAAGCTGGAAGTTCTTCGACTAAGTAACTCAGCTATCACCGGATATTTCCCTAATCAAGGTGAGGAAGTATAAAAATCTTTAATATTATCCTTGTCTATTTTTTTTTAATCGACTATCTTATCTATAGGGATGAAAATGAGTCAAGTCAAATTAAACTTTATTAGGTTTGAACTCGGTTTGAGTTGAGTTTGACTCATTATCAGTAATAGGTTTTTTTTTAAGGGTTTGGTTCGACTTATATAAAAGTCTCACTTGTTCTATGAGCCTATTTAAAAGTCTGCTTAAAGACGCCTTTGACCAATTAATTGTTTTAAAATCTACTAAAATACTAACTAAAAAAAAAAACTTATAAAATATCGTATAAATAATGTACAAATCCAAAAATAATTGATAAACAAAATCATATTAAATTTAAGTTGTTAAAACACAAAGTATATCAAAAGACAATGAAAAAAAGAACATAATATTAAAAAATATATGAACGAGAGATGATTTATATTAATATAGCCAAATAAAAATATTTAAATTGTCTGAAAATGTCTTTACAAAATATTCTTTTCTTTGGAAGTATTAATCTGGTTGTATTATCCTTTTAACTTGAGTCTTTCTTTGTTGAAAATTTTTCATATGCAAGTAAACTCTCTAAACACTTCATCCTGTCATTCATAATGTCGAAAAAATGATTTAAATAATAGTTATTATTATTATTATTATTATTATTACTTAAACAAGTCGACTTGTCAAACTTAACAAATTTTTTTATAGTTTGACTTTGATTTTATTATCTAAAAAAAACTTTTAAAAAATTTGAATTTGATCTTTATAGTAAAAATGTCAAGTCGAGTCGAGCCTTAAATAGGCCGAGCCAAAGACCCTTAGAGGCTCGGCTCATTTCCATCCCTACTTATCTATTATCTATATGTTTTTTTTTTTTACTTCCTACACTCCAAATCTAGTTTATTTATGCATTAAGGAGCCTCAATTCATTGGTTGTTTCTTTTCATTATTTTGAATCTAGGTTTATGTAAAATGAAGCAACTTCGAGAGGCAGGACTGTCATATAATAATCTCATAGGAACTTTGGATCCATGCCTTGGCAATTTGACATCACTTCACTCTCTTGATCTCTGCTTTAACTTCTTAAGTGGGAACCCGGCACCTTTTATTGGGCACCTTGTCTCTATCGAGAATCTTTGCATATCTTTCAATGAATTTGAGGGCATATTCTCATTAAGCATTTTTAGCAACCATTCAAGGCTCAAGAGTTTGCTAATTGGCAATATGAAAGTTGACACTGAAAATCCGCCTTGGATCGCACCATTTCAGTTGGAGCAACTAGCAATTACCTCTTGCAAGTTAAACTTACCCACAAAAGTAATTCCAACTTTCCTTTCAAATCAAAGTAGCTTGAGAGATATTGATTTATCGGGTAACAACCTAGTTGGTAAATTTCCCAGCTGGTTGCTTGTGAACAACTCAAATTTAGAAGAAGTGGATTTATTTCATAATTCTTTCAGTGGACCTTTTGAACTACCCTTTGATCTAAATCATCACATGGACAAAATAAAAACCTTGTCCTTATCAAACAACCAGATGCAAGGCAAGCTCCCCGATAACATTGGATCCTTTTTCCCTCATTTAGTGAATTTTGATGTCTCAAACAATAACTTTGATGGGCATATTCCAGCTTCAATTGGAGAGATGTCAAGCTTGCAGGGATTGTATATGGGGAATAATAATTTTTCTGGCAATGTACCTAATCATATTCTTGACGGATGCTTCTCATTAAAAACATTGATGATGGATAGCAACCAACTCAATGGAACACTGCTGAGTGTGATCAGAAAGCTTAGACTTGTCACCTTAACCGCATCAAGGAACAACTTTGAAGGTGCAATAACAGATGAATGGTGCCAACATAATCTTGTTATGTTAGACCTATCTCACAATAAATTCTCTGGTACAATACCCTCTTGCTTCGAAATGCCAGCGTACTTGTTCTTGCAGGGAAACAGTCTTACCGGCACGATACCTGAAGCATTAATAAGCAACTACTCCCGACCAACGGCCATAGATTTTAGTGACAACAAGTTTATTGGAACTATTCCAGATAGCATATATAAGCTTTGGTCTTTAAGATTTCTTTTATTGGCAGGTAATCAGTTGCAAGGCCAACTTTCCAGTCAGGTATGCCAACTAGAGCAAATCAATATCTTGGACCTTTCGCGAAATAACTTCACTGGCTCTATACCTCCTTGCTTCAGTAGCATGTCATTTGGAAATTTTACTATACCCTTGTATAGTCTTGATAGGCTTAAACCATTTAGCCCTAGACCTGATGTTGCAGAAATGCAACTCACAACAAAAAATTTATATCTTTCATTCAAAAGTGACAAATTTCAAATGATGTCAGGATTAGATTTGTCATCTAATCAATTGACAGGAGAGATTCCACACCAAATAGGAGATTTGCATTACCTCCATTCACTCAACTTATCTCATAACCATCTACATGGATTGATTCCAGAGAGCTTCCAGAAGCTAAAAAACATAGAGAGCTTAGATCTTTCAAATAACAACTTGAGTGGACAAATCCCTATTCAGTTACAGGACTTGAACTTTTTATCTACCTTCGATGTTTCCTACAACAATTTGTCAGGCAAAGCACCTGATAAGGGACAGTTTGCTAATTTTGATGAGGACAACTACAAAGGAAATCCATATCTTACTTGGAATAACAGTAATAGAGGCAGTCTAACAACGCTGCCACCACCAAGTACTGCATTGCATGATGGAGAGGAAAATGACACTGCAATTGATTTCACTGCTTTCTGTTGGAGTTTTGCTTCATGCTATGTCATGGTACAAATAGTGTTGGTGATAATCCTTTGGATCAATCCTCATTGGCGGAGACAGTGGTTTTATTTTGTCGAAGTGTGCCTTCATAAATGCTTTGGTCAATTTCTTGAAGATGTGTTCTACTAGAAAGTTGTGAAATAAATTGTTCATGCATGTTATATATATATGTTTAATTTTAACAAGAAGTGATGGTGCACGCTACCGTATGGGAATAATGTAATTTGTTTGGGATATTTAATCAAGTGCCTCAAATTCTCGTAATGTATTTTGATCAATGTTTCGGTAGTTTTCTTTTATGCAGTACATCAATTATATATTTTCTTGTGAGATCTTGCCATATTTTTGCTAAAAGGACAAAAACTTGCATATATTATGGTTTGGACTTTGGATTTTAATTGTAAAAGTTCACTCTGAAATAAAGTCCGGCATTTACTTATCCTAGATTTATGGTACAGTCATATGTTTGTCGGTGTAAAATATTCACCGGGTATACTGTTGTTATTATTTATTTATTATTATTTAATAATTAAATTCTTAATATTTTACAATTTCTAGTGACTAAAAACTAACGCTGCTAAATCTTTATTATGGATGATCAACAACAAATTATACCTTACGTGATTAGAATATATAGTATTTTTCATCAGAGCAACCAAGGTCTCGTTGACTGTACAATCTAGCTTCAACAAGTATCTCATCACACTACTGTCGAACAATCTTTATGATTAATAAAAGACAAAAATGAATCTGCAAAAGCCACTCAACAGTGCAAAACCTTCTATGTTGAGGGAATTATATATACAATCAGGCTTTCTTTTCTTTCTGCAGCGATGCTGAGTATATCTCATGTTAAGCATCTGATATCTTAAAAAATATAATTTAGCAAGTGGCGTGGCTTTTATAAGCTTGGTTATGCAGAGATTGTTCTAAGAATATCCATCTAGCTGTTAAATTTGTATGGTGCTTTATATATATCACATTATGAGTTTTAATGCGAAATTCAAGCATTTGCCTTTTCTAAAGTTTGAGGAATGTGCTTTAGACGGTAAAGTGTAATAATAATTATTAATTAGAAAACTAATGATTAAAATTTCAATTAATTTTAGATTTTGTTATATATATATATATATGTATATATGAATGATTTTATACCATTAATTTTCTAATCAACCGTTAATTAAGAAATCAATAGTTAGATTATTAATATACATGTATTTGATTTTATCACAATTTTCAACTATTGATTTTTTAATTAACAATGATAAATGTACTATATTTACTCCTTTAAATAAAAAAAACCAAATTAATTAATTGAATAAAATACATAAATTATTATAAATCTTTCATAGTTTTTACCATGACTTTTACTTTGTGTTTGATTCCCACAAATAAAAAATATTCACTCCCTAAAAACAAAATGTACTTTATTCACCTTCTCGCTTTAGATTACTCCGAAATTCAAACGGAGAGAAACCATAAAACTTACTCAACATGGGAAACAGCAATTCCCGGATACAAGACTCTTAAAAAATCACTTTCTTTCGAATAATTTGTTAAATTTTAAACAAATTGTTGCATCCAGTATTTGTACTTTTTGCAATATTTGTTGCTTTCCCAGTTCCCCTACTGTTTTTATCAGTCCACATGGGATGCTCAATAATCTTAGAAGATTAATCTTCAACCTGACCTTTCCTTATTTTTTTTAGTTGATCAAAGATCATTGGATTAAATACTAATTTGACTTAGGATATATGATTGTCGTTTGTTCAAGAAAATTTTACACACAAAAATAATTAAACAAATTTTTTATGTGAATACAATAAAATCTTATAATCCTATGTCAATCCTATGAGTTATTTAAGTAATTATCTTTTAAAAATCATAAAAAACTAAAGAAAAAAAATTATTCTTTTAAAATAAATTCAATCAATCCCACATTATACTCTAAACTAAAAAGATCAAAATGACAATGTTTCCATTGATGCCTTTTATGAAATTAACTTGACTTGATAACAAGGAAGCACAGGATAGCAACAGGTCCAAGAGAGTTACCGGGAGATCAGCCCAATATCGGGATTATGTCTGAAGGGCACAATGAACTCTTGCTGACTAGATAGCTATGTTATTTTCCATTTTGAGTTTGTTACGGACAACTGGCTAATTAGTTCAATTTCAGCACATGTTATAATTTTCCTTGTTATAAATATGATTCAGGAAATAAAAATCAGCAAGGCAATTACCAGTAGCTTGTAGTGCTTAGTAGTGGTTGCTTCCAGCAAGAGAAGGGTGCATTGCTGGATTACTACTAGGCTACTTATGCCAATGACTCATGGCTGCGTGTGAATGAGCCAAAGAGCAATTGTTGTGACTGGCAACGGGTCTTGATCTTGAGGATCTATATTTATATAGTGAGAATTTACTAGTCTTGATTTGTCCTCTAATTGTTTTGATGGCTTCATTTGGAGTGAAGGTACAATCTGAACTACTTTCATGTAGTATTTGTTTATTTTTCCTTTCCACGCATCTAAGTTTGTTTGTTGGTTTAAATACATTAGGTTTTTATGTTTTTTATACTTGTAAAGAGAGCTAAAATAATCTTTTCTAAAACAATATTTTGTTTTTAACTTTGGGACATGATTTTAAACCTTTTTTTACTGATATTTGAGACATGAAACTTATCACATCAGATTCACATAAATGAAAATCAAATGATGTTTTTTTTAATAGCAAAGAAAAAAGTTATTAAAATCACAGCATGTGTCTAAACTGAAACAGAATACAAAAACTTCACAAAGCTACAATCAGACTGATACCTGCATAATACAGAAAAGCAAAAGCTTTAGACCTAAAAATTGAATTACAACTCCAGCCTAACCATGGTGAAGCAATTCCTACCATTAATAACCGTACTTGCATAAAACAAAAATCACCAACGAATTGACAGTAGACAAAGGCTCATCAGACCAACTCATTAGTGAATTCTTATCTTAAATACTAGCTATATATAACTTTCTTTTAAACTCTGAATCTAGGTATATGTAAAATGAAGCAATTTGAAGAGCTAGATCTGTCATTTAATAATTTCAGAGGAACTTTGGATACATGCCTTGGCAATTTGACGTCTCTTCGCTCACTTGATCTCTCGCACAATTTCAGAGCAACCAACTCAATGGAACACTACTGAGTGTGATCAGAAAACTTAGACTTACCGTCTTAACTGCATCAAGAAACAATTTTGAAGGTGCAATAACAGATGAATGGTGCAAGGATAAGATTTTAACATTAGACCTATCTTACAATAAATTCTCTGGTCCATTACCCTCTTGCTTCAAAGCGCCAAACTACTTGTTCTTGCAGGAAGTAGTTTTACTGGCACGATACCTGAAGCATTAAGCAACGACGTCTCCTACACAATGAATATAGATTTAAGTCACGACAAGTTTACTGGAACTATTCCTGATAGTTTATACAAGTTTTCATCTTTAAGACGTCTTTTATTAGCAGTTAATCAGTTTCAAGGCAAATATGTCCAGAGATCTGCATTACCTCCATTCACTCAATCTGTCTCACAACCATTTACATGGACTGATTCCAGAGAGCTCCCAGAAACTAGAAAGCATAGAGAGCTTAGATCTTTCAAATAGCAACTTGAGTGGACAAATCCATCTTCAGTTAAAGGAATTGCACTCTTTGGCTGTCTTCAATGTTTCCTACAACAATTTGTAAGGCAAGGCACCTGATAAGGGACAGTTTGGTACCTTTGATGAGGGTAGCTACAAAGGAAATCCATATCTTACTTGGAACAACAGTAACAGAGGCAATCCAACACCGCTGGCACTGCCAACACTATTGCCTGATGGAGAGGAAAAAGACTCTGCAATTGATTTCACTGCCTTCTGTTGGAGTTTTGCTTCATCCTATGTCATGATGCTCATAGTGTTGGTAACAATCCTTTGGATCAATCCTCATTGGCGGAGAAAGTGGTTTTATTTTGTGCATGTGTGTCTTGATAAATGTTTTGGTGAATATCTTGAAGATGTGTTGTACTAGAAGTTTATGAATTAGACTGCTAATGTTAGATGTGTTTACTTTTAACAAGAAATGGTGGATTGCATACTACCATATGAGAATAATGTAGTTTTGTTTGGGGGGTTTTAGTTCTGTTCCTAAAATTCTCGTAATGTGGTTTTTTATTCACTACATCAATTATATATTTTGTTCACTATATAATTACTTGCATCTTCTGTACAATAATTCTAATCATCTGCAAGGTGATGACTAACAGAGGTATTCAGTAAAAAAATTACAGGACTGCTTTTTCTCTATAATGTATAGTGGGTGGCTTTCCCCAGCACCACTACTGATTTGGTGGAAAAAATTGCAAGAAAAAAATAATATTGCCAGTGATTTATTAGAATTGAGTCAGAAGATCATTTTGGTCTAGGAAAGAAAACACTTTAAAGTAAAGAAGGATGTAACAAGTACTAGAAAAGGCAACAAAGGACTTACTACCTTGGAACCGGATTTGGTGCAATAAGCCAATTGTGAGTGACCTTATACGTTTCACTTTACAATGAATGTAGTTAATCGTTTTTTAACACAGGGTATCTCCCTGTCAAGAATCAAGAACCAATCTCTTGAAGTAATGAAATACACTATTAAGAACATTATAGTTCAAAACAAGATCTAAGGATTTTAACTTTCAATTTTAATTGTCCACTCTTAATTTTGTTTAGCTTTGAATAAAAAATTTAAGTAAAAAAGATAAAAGAAAGAAAATACTAGGCGGTAGAAGAAAAAATATCCTTAGAAATGGAGAAGATCTAAGTGTTATTAAGTTTGAAACTGGAAATTAGTACCATAGACGGTCACATACCATTTTGCACATTTTTTTTAAAGAACAATAAGAAATAAGAAATAACAATGTTATTTTTTAAAATTTCATTGCAAAGATTAATACCAAATTCATAAAGAAATTCAGAAGTAAAAAAAAATGAGGTTATTTATCTTCTTGACTAGTCAAACATAAATTAATTCATAGATCATTGGATTTCGATTAGAAAGGAATATAGACTTTACAAATAAAGTCTGAAAATTGACATTTCATTACTGTCATTTTATATGTATATGATTATAATTATTTGTGTTCTTAATTTATGTATGATGTGGAGGACTATTAGCTAATGTATGTCACCTTACAAGATTAAAATATAGTATAAATCAATTCAAAGAGATCTACATAAAATTATTTTATCACGGGTCAAAGTATGTAAAAATATTTCAAAATTTCATTAAAAATCAAATTCTCTAATTACATTGATTAAAAAAAAGATAAATCATAAGTTCCATCATAACTATGCAAATGTTTCAGATAAAGGTGTCAATTCCTGTCTTCTATTACTTTTTAAGATTACGGTTAAAAATTTTACTTTTTAAGATAGGCGAATTTGCAATTCTGCTAAATTTGAAAGCAATATTATTGATTTGAGAAAGTCAATATTTCCAATTTAATTAAAAGCTCATATTCAAATTTATGAGAGCCCTATTTCCTAAAGGGCAATAAATAAATAACCAAGGATAACATAAATAAAGGACAAATGAGATGAAGATACTAATAATTTCCAAACAGAACAGCATACAATATTTCATTCCAAGCATCAGGAACACCAGCCAGACACCAGTGACTGCAGTCATCAAAAGAAGTGCCACGCCCTGTGTAGATAGAGGGGGATTTTAATTTGACTATTTTATGGACGTTACTACTAATTACTATCATGCTATTATACAATTCTAATAAACAATACATTTTGTTTGTTTGTTGGGATATAATGAATCAGCACAAGATGCATGCAGCCTATACTATAATATCTCAATATTTAGGAAAAGTCACAACAAACTTACGTAACTAATTTGTTCAGTGTTTGAATCCAAGAATAAATGTACATGTGCGGTTTTATCGGCACAAATGTAGCTATAAAAGAAATATTCACTACATGTTAATTGTTTGTTCTAAATGGAACAGCTCGCATGGGTTGACCCATGTCAACACATCTGGGTTCACACCATTTTCAAATTTCCAATCAAAGCCGTTGATTAATGATCCCAACATCAAATGCAACATCCTTATAGCTAGTGGCAAACCAGGGCATATTCGTCGCCCGCCACCAAACGGTGTTAGTTGAAAATGTCGACCTTTAACATCATTCTCTCTGAACCCAAAAACCTCTCAGGTGAAAATGAATTAGGGTTTTCCCATTTGCTTGGGTTCCTTCCATTGGCCCATTCATTAATCACTATTTGTGCACCCTGTGGGATGGTGTAGCCATTGATCTCCACATCCATCAATATATGTTGGCTTTTCTAAGTAGCAAAAGTGGGGCAACTGGGTGCATGCCAAAGGAATTTGACTTCTGTCCTTGCCCATGCTGTGGTGTTGTCCAGTAAAAATGATAATGCACAACAACTGTGTTAATAATTAATGATGATATTTAATTTTAAAAATTATAAAAATGGTATGATTTTAAAAGAACGAGATAACATAAAAAAGAAAAGTAAAGAAACCAAATCCATGCAAAGGTCTCTTTTACTATTGCACTCAAATATGGGAGTCTTGCAATGTCTGATTCCTCAATTGACTTGACACAAACTCATGAGGGATGAACATCATGTGTCTTTAAAGCTTGTGCCAACACAAAAAATATCTTGCCACACCTCAATTAATTGTGCACACCGTTTTAATATTAAGAACAATAATTTTGTTTTTGACGTTGATCGTTTAATTTGGTTTCCGTTGGTCGTCGACTCTGTCGTTTTGTTGGTCTTCGACTTTATCTTTTTGTTGACCTGTGTACTCAAACTCTGCATAAAACAAAATAAAAAATTGCCACCACCACTGCATCTGCATCCCTTGGTGTTGCTTCCACAATAGATTGTTTAATAGTCAAGTGTGCGTGTGAACTTGGGCTAAGGGCAAGTCAATAGATTATCAGTCTGCTAGCTTCACCAGCGACAGCCAAGTTGTTTGAACATAATAGCATGGATAAGTAGTTCACTCTAGTCCATCAATTTAGAATCTAATTCGATAGTTTCCTCAAGAGGTATATATCAGAAAGAAATTGAAATGTAACGTACTAATGTAATAATATCTATGAAGAGCAAATAACGTCACAGGATATATTTTTCTTAAATGATGATAATTAAAGTGATGTAGACAATTAATTGGGGTGACACATTTTTTATTTGAGGTCAGCAATTGGGAACTGAAGATTTAATTTCCATCCTCTCACGAGTCTTTCTAGGCTTTATCTGGCTAATTTTATTCAATAATTTGAGTGGTAATAATATATGTATCCGTAGCATTCCAATGGCACAAAAAGTTAAAAAAAAAAGAAAGAAAAGAGGGTGAGATCGAGAGAGCTATATATAGACCGATAAACGGCATTGCAAATTGTAAAAAAAGTACAACAAGTGTTAAAGTAAATATTCCAGATGGAGATGTGTAGGAAGAAACAGTGGTTAGTATCAGTATTGTTGGGAGCAATAGTTTTGAGTGACGTGTTAGGCAATAGTAGTGGTTGCTTCCAACAAGAGAAGGCTGCGTTGTTGGATTTCAAGGCTACTTATCATGGCAACGACTCATTGAAGCTGCGTTCGTGGGTGAATGAGGCAAAGAGCAATTGTTGTGATTGGGAACGGGTCACATGTGATTCCTCTTCTGGTCACGTAATCCATCTAGATCTTGGAAATTTATATACAATTGCTGAAAGTGAAATGGTACCACTTGTATATCCACCTGCTGGTGAAATGGGACCATATCCGTTGTCCATAAAAATGCCTCTATGGCCATCTCCATATTGTTCAAAGCACACAAGCCGTTTCTTAAACTGGTCCTTGTTTCTACCCTTCAGGAAATTGACAAGTCTCAGTTTGTCCAACTCTTGTTTGCTGGGATTCATTCGGACGGAAGGTATAATTTTATTATTAATATTATTTTAATAATTCAAACAATACTTATTAGGAGTACTATTAATGAAAAGTTGGGTATCAAGGAATCAGATTCAGTTTGTTGAAAAAAAACCCAGATAAATGTGTTATAAATTCTTTAGTTGATTCCCACAAAAAATACTTTTATTTTGTTTTGAACATGAAATTGTCTTGGACGTGGATTCGGGATGCTGAGACAACCATGCACCCTACCATTTATTAGCATTTAATTTGCCATAGTTCACTTGCTCCACGGTGATATTGTTACTGCATCGGTTAATGAGAATTGTTTTATATTCCCAATACTCCTTTCATTTCAAATTGATGGACGTTTTAACCTTAACAAAAATTCATATTAATTGTTGCTTTTAGTTTTAATAAAACTTTTATTTTAAATTTAACTCTTAATAAATATTATTTTCTCGGTCCTTTATATGAAAATTAAATAATTAATTTATCAACATCAATAAAAATACACTTTAATGACACTACACCTTCACCATAAACTTTATTTTTATTCTTAAAAATACACTTTAAATTTTCGTAGTTATTAACATTTAATGACACTACACCTTCACCAATAAATAAGCATCACTTCTATTGTTAATGGATTAATAAATGTGTCTTGTTAATGGATTTTACAAAATGAATGATAAAAAAATTTTATGTTGTACATGAATGCTTAAAGTGAATATTGAAGTAAAGTTTCAGATGACAGCAAGTCAACATTGAAGAAGTTGGAGACTTTAGATCTCAGTTTCAATTATCTCAATGAGAGCATAATGGAACTTGTGGGCGTTCTCCCATCTGTCAAGAATTTAATTCTTGCTGCTAATTTTATCAGAGGACCCTTTTTGAAAGGTATGAATGCAATTATATATGTACGTAATTATATGTTTCACACTTGGAGATTTCTACACATCTAATTTGCTTTATTTTTCCTTCAATTCTAAGAATTATCACTTTTACCAAACTTGGAAGTGTTGGATTTGGCTATTAATCTGCTCGGCAATGGCAGCCACTTTGCAACTCAAGGTACATATGTATGTGTGTATGATGCTACTTTTGGGTATCACTCATAGTTCAAACCACCATTTAATTTGTTAAAGTCATGATGAGCCCATTATTAGTATGGAGTCTTCATAAAACAATTACAAGTAGAATTTTACATAATTAAAAGAATGATGTATATAAACTCTTATTTCATAAGTTAGTTTTTAAGTCAAATTAGATCTAGACTCAAATTTTAAGATAGTATCAAGAATTTCTCCAGAGAAAAATAAAAATATTTCTTATATATATTACTTATACCATGTGAAAGCAACAATATAATTTCATAGGATCATTCAATTGAAATGATACATGAAGAATATAAGTCATATGAGGAAACAAAAAAAAACTATCTCAAATCATTTGTTATCGAGTTATTATTAGATTACTAACATATGTTTAATCTTAAGAACTTTACATTCAAAAGATATTCCATCTTTAATGCAAGGTGTGTATGTTGAAGATCTCACCTTAGCCTAAGAACATCTGATCTCATGAATTTGACCTAAACTAAAATAAGATGATATTCTATATTTTAAAGGATAAAATTATTTGTCTTATCTCTTTATTTTTAAAAGAATGTGAGTTTATTTATTTATTTTTTAAGCAGAATGTGAGTAGATTTATAGATTATGGTCTACAACAATTTTTTTATTACTACTTTAAGTAAAAAATTAATATTGTATATTTATCATTGACGTAAATTTGAAGTAATCTTTCAGATTATAAAAACAAGTCAACATTGAAAAAGTTAAAGACATTAGATCTCAGTTTTAATTATCTCAACGAGAGCATAATGGAACTTGTTGGTGCTCTCCGATCCATCAAGAATTTAGCTCTTGCCGATAACTTTATAGCTAGACCTTTTCCGATAAAAGGTATGATTGTACATAACTAATTATATTTTTAACATTTTTGTGAGTTCGTTTTGCACATTCTGATTTGATTTACTTTTTCTTCTTAGAATTGTCACTTTTACCAAACTTGGAAGTGTTAGATTTGAGTATGAATCATCTTGTTAGTTCTGTCACAACTCAAGGTACGTACGTAACTTTGTATCAATTATCAGATTAAAAAATTATTTTAACAAATGTAAGAAAATTCCAAAATTTCTCACAGGACATAATTATAATCAATACTTGTTAATTATAATTAATTCCTTAAGATCCTCGATTGTTTGCTCATATTCATCGTGTAATTCGACACTGTCAGTTGACAACACAATATTGTCTCTGCATAACTTTTATTGAGACTCATGCAAAAAACCACACATAAATTGATTAATTTTACACGAATAAAAATTCAATTTTTCTTGTAGCTATTTTCAATCACTTTGAATAATAGATTATAAAAACTCACTTTACATCTTAAGTTTGAACGTCCTCAGTGTTATCGTTCTACACACAAAAAATTAAATGATTTGATTTATAAAATAATTTTTTTGTTTGAAAAGTTTTAAATGGAAATTAATCTTTTGTTTAGAATGATTTTAATGCATATGTGTATTTAAGAATTTACTCAAATTATTCTGTAAAAAAAATAATTTACACAAATTAAATTTTAATATACGTAAGTTTAATTTCCTTTTAATTATTTAACTTGACAATTTCATCTTCATTATTAATTTTATCTACGTCATTAAATGTTTCAGACGTCAAATAATGATTTATAAATCAATACAAATCCATCCTAACTCTAATTTTTTGAATATAAAAAAACAAATCCATATTTTACACGGGGTTTGTACGGACAGATATATGCTGTTGCTGCATTTTATCCAGTTTCAAAAGTCATAAGGCAAAGAAATTAAATTTTTTATATTAAAAGATTGCAATAGAAATTATGAATAGACTGTAATACTTATTTTGGGTTGAAAGAATAGACTGAATTATTACACTTTCTAATAAAACTCTCTATTTTTTTATACTTTTTAATTAAAAACTTTCTATTTTTTATTCTTTAATACTCTCCCCATTTCTTTTTATTGTCTTTTATGGTTGTTATGTAAAAAACAAAAAAAAAAAAATATAATAAATTTTATTGTTCTTAATAATATGGTTGAGATTTTTTATTTTTACTTTACAACAAATGCATATATGCAAACTAATTAAATATTAAATAAAAAGTAAGAGTATAATTTCCAAAAAAGAGTATTTAATGCTATGTTGATCTTTAAAATAATCAATAAATAGAAATAAAAATCTTTTAAAATCCAACAATGAAAAAAGAACGATGGAGTATTAGTAAGCATTTTCCTTTTAAATTAGTAGATACTATTATTAATTACTCCGTCCATCATAAAATAATTTTTTTCCTATACTGATTTATACAGATAAAAAAATAATTTTATAAAATTAATCTTATTTTATCATTAATTTATTTATAAATTTTATTGTTCAGTATTAATATTATAAAAGATATAAGTGAAAAAGATAATTAATATTACATTAAAAAATTAAAATAATAATTATTTTAGAATAATTTTTTTATACGAAAATTATAACAAAACAAAGAAGTAATAAATTAATTAATGATTTCAGATATCCATTCCAGCACCGAGTTCTATGGATTAAAGAAGTTGAAGACACTCAACTTAGCTGACAATCATTTTGACAAGGGAATATTCAAGTCTTTAGTTGCTTTTCCCGCTCTCAGATCTTTGAACCTAGATTTTAATCCAATCAAAGGGGATCTTGATGACAACGGTATTTTCTGCCTACTTGGTTTCCCTTAGATATTTATTTCATTTCTTTTATTATTATTATTAGATATATATTTCATTTCTAGTGCATATAAATAGTTATTTTTGAACAATATTGTTGAATAACTAAGAAGAATAGCTTTGTTGGCTCCTGTTATATATCTAATGATTTCGTTATAGAATCATTTATGAAATTAACATGGATTCGTGTATGTTTGTTGAGAAGGATGTTAGAAGTTTGTAATTTGCATTTGCTTACTAATAGTTTAGAAGAAAAAGCATCAGGATTTTACTGTCAAGTTGTAATACACTTTAACAAGGATTTTACGTGGTTCTTCTGCTTTGGTTGCTGCATTTGAAATGTGAATTAGGAGTTCACAATAATTAAGCTAATAACGTCTCTAAATATATCTCTTTTCATTCTGGTGAAGTTTTGGCTAATCTAAGCAAGCTGGAAGTTCTTCTACTAAGTAATTCAGGTATCACCGGATATTTCCCTAATCAAGGTGAGGAAGTATAAAAATCTTTAATATTATCCTTGTCTATTTTTTATTTAATCAGCTATCCTTATCTATTATTTATATGCTTTTTTTTTTTACTTCCTACGCTCCAAATCTACTTTATTTATGCATTAAGGAGCCTCAATTCATTGGTTGTTTCTTCTCATTATTTTGAATCTAGGTTTATGTAAAATGAAGCAACTTCAAATGGCAGCACTGTCATATAATAATTTCGTAGGAACTTTGGATCCATGCCTTGGCAATTTGACATCACTTCAGAATCTTGATCTCTCCTTTAACTTCTTAAGTGGGAACCCGGCACCTTTTATTGGGCACCTTGTCTCTATCGAGACTCTTGAAATATCTTTCAATGAATTTGAGGGCATATTCTCATTTAACATTTTTAGCAACCATTCAAGGCTCAAGAGATTGCTAATTGGCGATATGAAAGTTGACACTGAAAATCCGCCTTGGATCGCACCATTTCAGTTGGAGCAACTAGCAATTACCTCTTGCAAGTTAAACTTACCCACAAAAGTAATTCCAACTTTCCTTTCAAATCAAAGTAGCTTGACAGGTATTGATTTATCGGGTAACAACCTAGTTGGTAAATTTCCCAGCTGGTTGCTTGTGAACAACTCAAATTTAGAAGAAGTGGATTTATTTCATAATTCTTTCAGTGGACCTTTTGAACTACCCTTTGATCTAAATCATCACATGGACAAAATAAACACCTTGTCCTTATCAAACAACCAGATGCAAGGCAAGCTCCCCGATAACATTGGATCCTTTTTCCCTCATTTAGTGAATTTTGATGTCTCAAACAATAATTTTGATGGGCATATTCCAGCTTCAATTGGAGAGATGTCAAGCTAGCAGGGATTGTTTTTGGGGAATAATAATTTTTCTGGCAATGTGCCTAATCATATTCTTGACGGATGCTTCTCATTAAAAACATTGATGATGGATAGCAACCAACTCAATGGAACACTGCTGAGTGTGATCAGAAAGCTTAGACTTGTCACCTTAACCGCATCAAGGAACAACCTTGAAGGTGCAATAACAGATGAATGGTGCCAACATAATCTTGTTAAGTTAGACCTATCTCACAATAAATTCTCTGGTACAATACCCTCTTGCTTCGAAATGCCAGCGTACTTGTTCTTGCAGGGAAACAGTCTTACTGGCACGATACCTGAAGCATTAATAAGCAACTACTCCCAACCAACTGCCATAGATTTTAGTGACAACAAGTTTATTGGAACTATTCCAGATAGCATATATAAGCTTTGGTCTTTAAGATTTCTTTTATTGGCAGGTAATCAGTTGCAAGGCCAACTTTCCAGTCAGGTATGCCAACTAGAGCAAATCAATATCTTGGACCTTTCGCGAAATAACTTCACTGGATCTATACCTCCTTGCTTCAGTAGCATGTCATTTGGAAATTTTACTATACCCTTGTATAGTTTTGATAGGCGTAAACGATTTGTCCCTAGAACTGATGTTGCAGAAATGCAACTCACAACAAAAAATTTATATCCTTCATTCAAAAGTGACAAATTTCAAATGATGTCAGGATTAGATTTGTCATCTAATCAATTGACAGGAGAGATTCCACGCCAAATAGGAGATTTGCATTACCTCCATTCACTCAACTTATCTCATAACCATCTACATGGATTGATTCCAGAGAGCTTCCAGAAGCTAGAAAACATAGAGAGCTTAGATCTTTCAAATAACAACTTGAGTGGACAAATCCCTATTCAGTTACAGGACTTGAACTTTTTATCTACCTTCGATGTTTCCTATAACAATTTGTCAGGCAAAGCACCTGATAAGGGACAGTTTGCTAATTTTGATGAGGACAACTACAAAGGAAATCCATATCTTACTTGGAATAACAGTAATAGAGGCAGTCTAACAACGCTCCCACCACCAAGTACTGCATTGCATGATGGAGAGGAAAATGACACTGCAATTGATTTCACTGCTTTCTGTTGGAGTTTTGCTTCATCCTATGTCATGGTACAAATAGTGTTGGTGACAATCCTTTGGATCAATCCTCATTGGCGGAGACAGTGGTTTTATTTTGTCGAAGTGTGCCTTCATAAATGCTTTGGTCAATTTCTTGAAGATGTGTTCTACTAGAAAGTTGTGAAATAAATTGTTCATGCATGTTAGATATGTTTAATTTTAACAAGAAGTGATGGTGCACGCTACCGTATGGGAATAATGTAATTTGTTTGGGATATTTAATTAAGTGCCTCAAATTCTCGTAATGTATTTTGATCAATGATTACGTAGTTTTCTTTTATTCAGTACATCAATTATATATTTTTTTGTGAGATCTTGCCATATTTTTGCTAAAAGGACAAACACTTGCATATATTATGGTTTGGACTTTGGATTATAATTGTAAAAGTTCACTCTGAAATAAAGTCAGGCATTTACTTATCCTAGATTTATGGTACAGTCATATGTTTGTCGGTGTAAAATATTCACGGGGTATACTATTGTTATTTATTTATTATTATTTAAAAATTAAAATCTTAATATTTTACAATTTCTAATGACTAAAAACTAACGCTGCTAAATCTTTATTATGGATGATCAACAACAAATTATACCTTACGTGATTAGAATATAGTAGTTTTCATCAGAGCAACCAAGGCCTCGTTGACTGTACAATCTAGCTTCAACAAGTATCTCATCACACTACTGTCGAACAATCTTTATGATTAATAAAAGACAAAAATGAATCTGCAAAAGCCACTCAACAGTGCAAAACCTTCTATGTAGAGGGAATTATACAATCAGGCTTTGTTTTCTTTCTGCAGCGATGCTGAGTATATCTCATGTTAAGCATCTGATATCTTAACAAAGGACTTACTTGTGAATTGTGAGTCACCTTATAGTTTTCACTTTACAATGAATGTAGTTAATCGTTTTTCAATACAGGGTATCCCCCGTCTTGAAGTAATGAAATACACTATTAAGAACATTATAGTTCAAAACAAGATCTAACGATTTTAACATTCAACTTTAATTGTCCACTCTTAATTTTGTTTAGCTTTGAATAAAAAGTTTATGTAAAAAAGATAAAAGAAAGAAAATACTAGATAGTAGAAGAAAAAATATCCTTAGAAATGGAGAAGGTCTAAGTGTTATTAATTTCGAAACTGGAAATTAGTACCATAAACGGTTAGATAGCATCTGACATATTTTTTTTTTTAGAACAATAAGAAATAATAATGTCATTTTTTAAAATTTCATCGCAAAGATTAATATCAAATTCATAAAAAAATTAGAAGTAAAAAAAATACAAGTTATTTGTCTTCTTGACTAATCAAACATAAATTAATTTATTAATTTATAGATCATTAGATTTCGATCACTAAAGAATAGAGACTTTACAAATAAAGTCAAGAATTGACATTTCATTTCTGTCATTTTATATATATAGTTATAATTATCTGTGTCAATATGTCTTTAATGTAATACCAGGAGGACTATTAGCTAATGTATACCACCTTATAAGATTAAAATATGGTATAGATCAATTTAAAGAGATCTACATAAACATATTTTATCGCGGACCAAAGTATATAAAAATATTTCAAAATTTCATTAAAAAAACAAAATCTCTAATTACATTGATTAAGAAAAAGATAAATCATAAGTTCCATCGTAACTAAGATCAAGGTATGCAAATGTTTCAGATAAAGGTGTCAATTCCTGTCTGCAACTACGTTTTAAGATTGGCGAATTTGCAATTCTGCTAAATTTGAAAGCAATATTAGCTTTTGGGGGGCTGTAGAGTAACATGGCATTTTTTAATATTTCGAATTTAATTAAAAGCTCATATTCAAATTTATGAGAGCCCTATTTCCTCAAGGGCAATAAATAAATAACCAAGGATAACATAAATAAAGGACAAATGAGATGAAGATACTAATAATTTCCAAAGAGAACAGCATACAATATTTCATTCCAAGCATCAGGAACACCAGCCAGACACCAGTGACTGCAGTCATCAAAAGAAGTGCCACGCCCTGTGTAGATAGAGGGGTGACCATCCCTCCTCAGTTGTGTGAGCAGAGTGATGTCTAGCAATTCTGCAGGCTTTGCCATGTTACTTATAACGCTCTTCACAATGTCTGCACCAGGATATGGTGGCATTGGTCCTTCATCTGGTTGAGTTTGCCTTAGGCACCCCTTTTTACTGGAATATTCAATTCAAAGAAACAAAAGAGTGACTTCTTCACTACAATTATATAACAATTACTAATCATAATAACATATGGGGCAATCCATTCTTTAAAAAAATAAAATCACATAACATATGGGGCATTTGTCTTGCTATTTCATACTCATTTAAAAACCAAATGTATCAAAATGTGTTGCAATCTCCACACCCTACCCAATCCATATTCAAGTAAAAACTTTGAAGCATAAAACATAGCAGACGGGCATGGAATTTTTTTAATCAACCATTAATTAGGGAATCGATGATTTAGATTGTATTTGTAATTAGTTTTAGATTTTATGTTTATTTGATTTTTTTATCAGCACTTTTATTTGATTTTATACCATTGATTTTCTAATCAACCATTAATTAAGAAATCAATAGGTTAGATTATGATTAATTTTCATTTTATCATATGTGTAATTGATTTTATCATAATTTTTAACCTTGACTATCTGATTGACAATGATAGATGTACTTTATTCACCTTCTTACTTTAAATTAGACAAATCCAAAATTCAATTGGAGAGAAACCAAAACCAGCCATAAAACTTACTCAACATGGGAAGCAGCGATTCCCTGAAACAAGACTCTAGTCTTTGAAGGATCAATGTTAGAATCAACCCATTTAGCCCAAGTACTCAGCCCAATCTTGAAAGCTTCCATGTGATCCATTTCCTTTCTTAATTCATTGCCCACTTGAAAGTAATCCCACCTACAATAAAACATTAAAATGATGTCATTAGCCACATGGCTAGCACCTCTCATAAACGCCAAAAAAAGTGGTTAAAAATTCAAAAAGCTTCATTACCCTTGAGACTGTCCAGTGTGAGTCCACCAATGGTAGGTGTTGAAAATCAAAACATCCACTTCTTTCCACTGGTCCCCAGAACTAATGCTATCCAATTTCAAAATTCTACCTCTTTCTTTGTCATGAACCAAATCAACTAGGAACCCATTTTTCAACCACATGATTGAAGCTTTATATTCCTATAACCCAAAAAAAACACACAAATGGACTAGATTATTAACCCAATAAAAAACTACAAAAGTTCAATACTTTCCAGAAACGAAAATGTAAAACTGAAAAGAATCACTACCGGAACTGAGAACACCAAAAGTTCCTGTGTTTGACTTGTTAAAGTGTAATTTGAGTTTGGGACTGCAATGTGTAGCAAACAAGTGAGTGACTGCCACATGTTGTTACTTATGGAGTCCCCCACAAACATTATCTTCTTTCCTATGCTTCTCTCCAAGAACTTCTTACCATCAAACCTGTTAACCATTAATACCATTTTCTTGTAAAATAATAATAATGATATCATTTGGAGAGAGAAGAAAAAAAATTCAAATTTGAAATTCAAGATGCCATCTTGCAAGTCAGAAAAAAATATGTTTAAACAAATATGGCAAATTTCCATGTGATTAGACAGTACAAAGATACCATACCACATATTTTTCATGGAAAACAATCATTCTGAAGCCAACACAAGATTAAAACTCGATATTACTGGATAAACGAAAAGTAACCCGTGTCAATTAATCTACGAGCAAAAGTAAAGTTGAATGAAAATAAACAACATTACCTTGGAAGATCACAACCAGAGGGCATCCATCTATACTTGAGATAATCCTTATCAGGCCTTGCATATCTTGAGCAATCAAACCCAATGAAGGGACAGTCCCTTGAGGCATCATAGAGAGGGTGTAAGGAAGCTTCATCAATGATCCATCTGCCATGAGAAAAATCACATCCTTGTGGAGAAGGAGTTGCCACTGCCCATACAAAAACAGAGGCTAGTATCAGAGGCCTCAACCACATTGTGAACACCATATTTGAAAATTGTACCTTATGAGACCGCGTGAAAAACAACGTTTGCGTTTTGTATTTTATATATGCAAAAAAATGTGGTTGGTCCCATAGGCGTGTCTAGCTGTAGCTTTATTGAAAATAATATTGGCAGAAATTATTTTCATATATAGTTGCTGCATCAAATAAAAGTTAACCAGCAGCCTTAACTAGATCCTGTGATCTGATTTAATTTCTCTATAAGGAAAAGGGTGCGTCATATAACGTAAAATGGGGAGTTATTTCATGTATGAGGTAAAATGGGAAGTTATTTTCCTCAATTAACTAAACCATTAACTGTTAAAATCATCTATGAAAATATAGATACATATTTAATAAATTATTAAATAATAATATTTTAACTAATAATTGTAATTTGTTTTACTATTGAATACAAATATATGGTTACATGTTCAAAATAATATATGCAGATACGAGAATGAAAAGGAAAATAGTTCATAAATTTATATATAAATAATTAAAATCTTTTTAAGGATAAATAATTGAGATTTAAAGTCCTAAGATTACTTAAATTAATAATATAATGTATAATATAGTACATACTCTTCCTGTTGTTCAATTCCAAATACAATATTGCTCAGGCACAACTTTAATGATCAAGCTTCCCTTCAACCTTGCCGGGCAAATCATATACTTAAAATAACAATCAATTATATCAATAATCAATATTATATTATAAAAAATTCTTAGTTAGTAAATAGATGTCACGTGGTGGTGTCTTAAGGAAGTCTAGTTTAATTCATTAAATAATATATCTGAATTATTATAAACTATTTAATACCTAAATTTAATTCTTATGGGTGTGATTATTTGTGATTGTTTCATAGATTATTAGTTAATTCTTGAGAATGAAAGTATGGAAATATATGTTTGTGACAAGCTTTGAAAAACTATTTTAGGTATTTTTAATTTTCAGAAAAGTTGCAACTTTCATTTAAACCGTACTTTTATACATTTTTATTCCCGTGAAGAGAATAGAAAAATAATATTATCGTGGGAATAAAGTGAAGTTATTTACTAAAATACAAGTAACTTCTATTTTTACCCTTATGAGTCATACAATAAACAAAGGCAGTATACACCACGTACACGTGGATGCTGTAGAGTGTTGCATGGATTATTTTTTTTAAAAAAAGAATTTGTATCATTATTTAGTTAAATACTTGTTTTTATTATTGTTAGTAAATCCAATATTTTTTAAATGAAAGATTAGGTCCTAAATATAAGACAACTTGAGCAATCATACATATACCTAGAAAACCATTTTCTTATCGGGACCTAAAACACCATTTAATGTATGTAGATAATGTAAATTACACATCAACATTAAAAAACCCGGTGCAAGAACACTTAACTGCATAATGCTTATTTTTTCCTCACTTTAATTAACAATTATACTATTATTTTTAAATTAATACCAGATAATCATTCAAAAATAATAATAAAAATCAATAGAATTCTCACATTCAAATTGAATTTGAATTTGCAGGCTATTGATTTACTAAGAGTCACGCACACAACAACTAAAACCCAAAACATTGATTCGTGGGCTTTGTTAATGGCAACACCGTTATTGCTAAGATACCCCCTAGATTCACAAAAATATGCTTCATGTTCATCATAAAACAAAATGGAATCGTTTTTAAGAATTAAGAACTCAAATTGGAATAAAATTAAATAATTGAAATTTAGAGAAATTTTATAATAAGAAAGCTTCTACGATTAAGGGTTCACATAATGATTTTTTTTACTGCAACATAATGATTTTCTATTGGACTAGTTTTCTTACCTAAGCGTAAATTTTCTATTGGACTAATAATAAGAAAGCTTCTACGATTTTCTATGATTTAGAGTTCACATAAGAAGTCATATTTATATTATAAATTTTGTAAAAAAAAATATAACAAATAAAATTGAGAAGAAAAAAGAGCAAAATGTAATAAAATAATTATTGTACTACAAAATAAGCAAAACAATTTAATAAAAATTATTGTATGAATTTGTGGTATAAATAAATAACTCAAAATCTAATAGCTATGTAGTCATCACAACTCTTTATTTTTTTTTTAAATTCTATTCTGGACAGGTATGTTAAAGTAATTACTTCATGAACTTAGATGGATCGAATGATTGCAAGAAGAATGAGAATAAATTATTGGGTATATAGCTTGAGGAATTGATCGATACATGTATTGATGTAAATGTACCTAGCTTATATTTGATTTGATTAGAGAGAATCTCACCGACAAAAGGAGCTAAATTAGTTTTGTCAGTTTTAAATTTCGATTGGGGCACGGCAACAACCAACATATGTACATGCAAGTGTCTTCCCGTGGTTGACAATCAAAAGAATTAGATTGATGATTATAGGACTTACTTAAGAATCTCTATCTCCTACAAACAAACAACTCATCAGATTTCAGATCTATTCAAATAATTTAAAGAACAAGAAAACAATTTGCTGTTTATCTTAGACGTTAGGTGATCAGGTTCACATTCTGGTCCCGGTTACAACAAATATTTAAAACTCAAGAATTTCACAATTACACTTGTGTTATAAAGGTTATCTTGTCTTATCCTAATCACACCTAAAAAGATATAAAATGAGTTAGATGATTAAGAGAGAAGATAAAAGAAAAAATGTTGTAGGTTCAATTTCCTCTAATGACAAAAACTATCATTTTAACAAAATTAACTTTGTCGATCAAAATAATCCTAATCACACCCAAAACACATTAAAAAGCAAAACCACCTTAGAGGACATAAGGGTTAATAAACCCGACCCAACATCACGCTCAACATAAGTAATAAATGCTTAAACATATGATCGCACATCTTTTTATACGAAATATAACCTATACATCGTCCCATAGAAATTTCGAACCACCAACTCATCTTGAGAATATCAGTTCTTATGACTAGGTAGCTGAAACAATGTCTGACCTCTACTACGATCAAGAAAGAGAAATGATGAGAAGTATGGTATGAAATCGTACTCCAGAGAGTGACGATAGGATTAAAGATATGTTGCGACTTGACATATCGAGCACATACAACCACGCATATCATACCATTTATGAGAGAGACATGATTGAGCTCGCATAGTGGCATGACAATAAAAAATCGATATGATTATCACACATGAACAATATTATTGGAGGGTATCGTGTATAAATAGAGCTAAATTGCATGACTCATCTCAAGTTCATGGTTAAGCAGAGCTAGGGAAAGACGTTGATGGTGGTTTGAGCTAGAACCCTCCACCCTTTCTCCTTGGTGTTTTCCAATGTGAACATAGCTTAACGAATTTTTCCGCCAAACACGTCTATAAATACTGAATCCTTTAGATATGAATAACTTCACTCATTTCTCACTATTTCTAAAACACTTTTTGACTTAGTGTTAAAATCTCTATAAGTATCACTACAATTCAAGATCCACCATAACTTCCATCATGTCATTGACTAGAATCCCATCTCTCAGGCTCACATCACAAGTTTAAAAAGAAATTAGGGTGGTGTCAAAGGTGTGATCATGTTTGTCAATAGTTGACAGAGTACTTAACAACAAAGTATATTGAATTAATTGTTAGAAAGTAAAAACTTTATAGCGTGTAGTTGATTTTGTTTTTATCATGAATCAAAGATCATTGGTATCTTCTAATCTATTGGATTAAAGGCGATACATGAATTAAGAGAATTTTACATATAAAGAAATCAAACATAAATTATTTCATTAAATATGTTATTTTCTCATATATAAAGATAGTGTAACTTTATATCATTGTTCCAATCTCATGAGTTCTATAACATGTCGTTTGTTAGTGTGTGAATTTATATGCTGATTAATTATTATATTTTTTATTGGTAAATATTAGTAATTAGTATAATAGAAAATCTTAATCTAAACCATTGTTGTGGCAATCTGAAATGGAACTGCTAGTCTTCCGTGTTTTTTTTTTTGTGTGAATACTTGTCTTCCTTTTTAGTCACAATTAATATTGCTATCATATTTCAGGTTACTTCTCTATAGATTTAATTAAAATACGTTGAAAATGTAAATATTTTTTTGTACTCATTTAATTATATAGAATAAGCTTATCAAGTCTGAAATTACGTCCAATAAAAGATAGCATTTTCTTTCTTTTGAATTTTTGAATTCATAAACTTTTGTCTGTTAGCTATAATCTTATCTATTTTTTTATCCAACAATATTTGTTACTCTTTTCTGTATTTATATCTTCACATTAGATAAAGCAATAACCAATTCATTCAGTTTCCAAACTCAGAAAAAAAATCATTCAGTTCCCTACTTTTATTTATTTATATTATGTATCATAAACTTATTAACTTTCATAGTATAAACTTAACTTTTGTCTGATTACTTAAAAGTATAAAAATCTATACAATGATAGTGCTTGACAATTAATCCTTTTTTCTCTATATTTCACGTCATTTTCTATTGGCTGTCATTTGTCACTGGGACTTTATGTTGTTATGATGTTATTTTCATGCACACCCCAGCATCAATAGCGCTTTTAACAACAAGCGAAAATTTTCGTTGAGACTCACCTAATGATCGACCACACTTCTTTCCTTAAAGACAGACGCAGTAGGCTATCACTATGGCATCAAATTTTAATCGCTTTAAATTCCCATTTTGTACTTAATTTTGTAGCAATCGGCATTCCCCTAGATTTCGCAAATTAAGAAACAAAAGTTCCCTGCTCGAATACGTTACAGGCTTTGGTTCAAATTGGTGATCAAGTAATTAAATTTTCTTATATAAGATTGTTGGGAGGAATAAATAGATAGATAGGTGTATGATGTATGACTTTGTGATGAATTTTTTATTATTATTATTCACTCTAGGCCACAAGGCACATTACAATTAATCAGGGTGTGGTCTATTATAGCCAACCCAGTTTTCATTTTTTTATATAAATTTTTGTATGATTAAGAATCGACTAAACCCCCCCCCCAATCAAATGATGAATAAAAAATTTAGCCATCAAATAAGGTTGTAAAGTATCTCGTTCCAAGTATCTGGAACACCAGGAAGACACCAATGGCTGCAGTCCATTCCGGCGGCTCCATTGAGACCATAAATGGAAGGGTGGCCATCTTTTCTGAGCAGTGAGAGGGTTGTGATGTCAAGCAGAGTGACTGGCTTCCTGATTGTGCTCAGCACACTCTTTAACACCGCCACGGCCGGTGGCAACCCTCCGGGATAGGTTGATCCCGGCACCGGTGTCTTCTGCCGGATGCAGCTCGTTGCACTTGGTTCGTTCCATAGGCTGCCACTGAAATCAGTGTTCAAAGAAACATTGTCATGCATGCCCCAGTAAATTTTGTAGGAATTTAATTAGTATGCAATGAAAGTGTAAAGATATATATATTGCACGAGTTTAAAATAAAATTATACGTCAACCAATTAATAAAAAAATATTCTTTAAAGTATTTGTCATAAAAATTAATAAACTTATTATATATAATTAATTATGATTACACGATAATTTTATACATAATATATGTATAATTTATTCTTTGTACATTATCATCCATTATTATTGATAGTAGGATTGGTGATAATTACTTCAATAATTAAGTCAAACATAATTTCTAACTAGTTGATAATGTTAAAAGATAAATGTATCAAAATTGAACCCAAATTTGTAATGTAATCAATCGTAAACTTTTATAGATTGGATCCAAATGTTTAAGAAACTTAATACTAACAAGCATACTAATGCAATGGGGTGTTTGGAAAGTTCAATCATCATTCAGGAAAAGTTTGTTTCTTGTAAATTTTAAGCAAATCAAAGTTTTGGCAAAATCTCTTTTTTATGATGATTAATTTGTTGCTATTCTTTGAGTTTTAAATAACAAATGATAAAATGGATGGGCTTATGATTACTTACTTGTAGTGAGATGGGGAAATTCCTTGAAAGAAGACTTTCACTCTCGTAGGGTCGACGTTGGCGTCTACCCATGCACCCCACGTCTTAAGTGCTATTTCAAAAGCCCTCATCCGATCAATGTCTTTATAAGTATGACCTCCCAATTCGACAAAATCCCATCTGAGAAATTCATCCGTTAATAACAACAAACTAAAACAATGATTTCAACTTTAGATAATTTTATCTATAAACATGAAAATGGTAATATTTAAAGAGAAAATACATTATAAAATGATAATTAATTATTTTATGCCGGTATCAAATTGCAATTAATTATATATAATAAATTTATTGATTTTATAATAATTACTTTAAAAATCATATTATTGATGATTGATGATTTGCGATGAATAAGTGTATAAAAAAAAACATGATTATTAAACTTATATTTAAATGTATTTTATTTAAACTTGATTAGATGCTCCCAAAATAATTCATTTAATTAGAAACTTACGGTTGAGTGGGTCCTCTACGGTACCACCAGTGCCATGTGTTAAAGATGAGCATATCAATCCCTTGCCACAGCTTGCTTCCTTGTATTGAATCAAGCTTCAAGACCCTGCCTATATCCTCTCTGACAACGTCAACTAGATACACGTTCCTATCAAGCATCACTTTAACCCTATACTCCTGTAAATAATAATGAAAATAATAAATAATGAAGATTCCCTAAGATAAAGATGAAGTGGAATCAAATAATGCAATAAAAAAGCATGGTGGTGTCACAAGTCACAACATATACCCATCACAAAATACCAAGTAATTTTGGCATGCGTTTGATATGAAAAGAGGAAGCTTGTTTTTGAAGATATATAGTGCCCTACTGCCCTTATAGTTAGAATCTAGCTAATAGACAATTGACCTAAGGTGAAATTTTTTCCTTTCACGTCACACACAACCTCCTCAGGCCTTGCAATTGAAAGCTTTTCAATCCAAAATAAGAAAAACATCAAACAGAAAGAAGTTGGAGTTGCAACTAGCATGTGGCAATAGGAGGACTTGACCAATGTAAAACAAATGGAAGCCACAAGTGACTTATAAATATGGACAACCAATTAAAGGGACCACTTGTGACTTAACCATTGCGCATATTTGCACCTTACCCCACGTTGCCCATCCCTCATGGTTGCACTACAAACAATTTCTTAGACCATCTCTTTGCAAAAGAGATTCTTCCCCCACTTTAATTAAGAAGACAGATAAAATAATGATGATGTGTATGACCACTCTAAAAGGATACAAGTTAGATGCAGATGTTCTAGTGTTTCTATTCATGTTCTTAAGTTACAACTGGAATTTTACTGTCCCAATTTATATCATGAAACTCTGTATAAGAGTAATGATATGTTTGGTGAGAGAAATTAAGATAGAGAGAAAAGAAAATGCAGATAACAATATATTTTTCTTTGTTTTGTTTGATTAAATAATAAAATTGACTTCTAAAAACAAAATTTCAATTTACTTTACTTTATTTTTTTTTTCTTTTCTACTTCTTTCCTTCATTACAACCAGATACCTTTTAGCCGTCATTTAATAAAAAAATATTATATATAGCAAAAGAAAATTGACAGGAATTATATATAACAAATTTATTAGCTTATAATTACTTTAAAATTTATATTGATTATGATTTTTTATTAATTTAAGTATAAATTTAATAAAAATACATAAAAATTAAACTTTTGTGTCGAAATTTAAAATAAATTACGAAAATGAAATGTTAATTATAATTAATATGATAACATAATGAAAACTACAAATCATACCGTAAGTGTGAAAATAGAAACATCTCCAACTCTATCCAAAGTATAAGGTGAATTGGGCACTGCTGAATGAAGCAAGCAAGTCAAGGACTGCCATTGATTCCTGCTCAGTGAATCTCCCACGAACATGATGCTCTTCCCCCTCATCTTCTCCAGAAAATCTAGCCCGTTAAATCTACAACATTCAAACATCGGAAAATTAAAATAAAATTAAAGTTTTTCAGAAAAATAATGAATTGTCAATTGTGGTTATAACTTTCACTTTTCAGAAAAGTTAATGAAACAACTACATTCGAAACGTCAATCACTGTTATAATTTGTCGCTGAATTCACTTTCCAGTTCAAGTTGTCTTCATTTTTCTCGAAAAGCGAAAAATGGAAGTACTCCCTCAGTCATAATTATCGTGTGAAAAAGCATTATCTTAAAATAATTATTATTTTTATTTTTTAATATAATATTAATAATGAATAAAAGAACATATAAACAAATTAATATTTATATGTTTTTTATGAAATAATCCAAGAGAACCATTCTTTTTGGCGGGACGAATGGAGTACAAAAGGAAATGAATGAGTTTCTGAATCAACCGACACTTTTTTTATTGGCGCAGTAAAAAAAAAAAAAAGAATTGGAAAAACATGAAAGTCAAAATCTAGTGAAATGTTGGTTTGTTTGTATCTGACATGCCGCTAAGCACTTTTCCCTAAAGAGCTGCCAAATGGCTTTTATGAGTGCACGTGAAACTGCGTTTGCAACCAAAGCCAAACATTCGGAACCTCTAATTCCCCGCTAATGTCTTTTTCATTTTTTATTTTTTTAAATTCCCTATTATTTTACAGGCTGGATGGTGGGATCATTCTAAAAAGGTCACATGATATGCTATATTTCACCAACAACGAAATCAACATTTTCAAGTAGATGATTTGTAGAAAGGAAAATGCTTGAAGTTATTAGATCACCATTAGATTATTTGAGAATAACTGTAAAATATTATTAATTATTGAAAATTAATAATTTAAAATTATTTATATCATTTCTTGAGTTCAAACTAAACTATTAAAGATTTTTTTTGAATAAATCAAGCTAATATTTCTTTAAATTTATATATAAACAAAAAGTGATTTTATAGGTCAGACTTAATGTTATCATTTTTAAAATACTTTTTATTTAATTTTATTTTTATTTTTAATGATTTTTTAATTCATGATAATACATTCTAATAAAAAATATTTTAATTGAAATTAATAAAATTAAATAATATCAAATTAATTATTTTTATTTATATATGAGTTCAAAAAAATACTAATAAATATGAGGACCACGTAAAGTTATATATATGAATTGAGAGTAATTAATTACAGTACTTTTAAGAATAAGAATACTCAATAACTGTCGATTTTATAATAAATATTTAAAAGCTTATCAAGTACTACTAATTAATGTATATAACTAATATTAATATTAATATTTAATGAATCTTAGTATAGTAGTAGTAACTTACTTTGAATACTAATTGGTGCTCATGAAAAGAAATCGGTTACCAAACCTAATTCTTATTGATGTAAAATCACGAAAAAGTATAACACTGTGTTATTTAAAAATAAACAATACTTGGTACTTACAACAAAAAATATATATTGGGTACTTTTGTTTTGTTCTTTTTCAATTTTATGAATTCTATAATTATTTTAATTTTGTAATTCTGATTAATAACTTAACTTTCAATATTTAATAAAAATATTAACATGACATTTTGTTACCATGCTGTGTTAATATTTCTGTTAAATATAAAATTTTAAGTTAATGAATCAAAATTAAAAAACTAATATAACACAAATCAAATTTGCAAAAAAAATTATAGAGAAGATATATAATTAAGCCATTATATTTATATACTACATATAACTCTGTTATTTTGCTGAACAATATATAACTCTCATAATCATAAGAGGTGTTCAAATAAATTTATTTATGAATAATTTTTTTGAAGAAAAAAACTGAGAAAATATTTTAAAATTGGCATATAAAATGAAGGTAGACATTAGGCATGCTGTTGTGAACGTTGATTTAAGACTAAACCAAAAACTCTGCCTCAGTGGCAGAAATGGACAAGCAGAACTGCAGAAGGTTATTTTATTTGAAAAGAAATTTCTATTTTATGATTTTTTTTTTTTAAAAAAAAGGTGTATGATGATAGAAAAGAAAAGGAGGCAATGGAGAATAATAAGAGGGTTAGCTACTAACCTGAGTAAATTACAGGCAAGTGGGTGCCACCTATAGCGGGTGTAAAGGAGATCGGGCCGTCCATTCCCTTTGCACCTGAACTCGCGCTCGATGAAGGGACACGTGGCGGGATCATAGGGCGGGTACGATTCGTCCACCACCCACGTTCCCGTGAACACATCGCACTGCGCATAATCCAAAGCCGAAGAAGAACCCTTTCCTCTCACTTTCGACAACAACAACCCATGAAGAAGGAAGAAGAACAGCTGCAGACGACAAGAGACAACACCCTCACCCATTTTCTTAATCTCTCTCTCTTGGGTACGAGGAGAGACAAAGAATATGGTAATGCAGAAGAAAGGGGTATGGAGAGGGTTCTTTTCTCTCTGATGAGTTATGAGTATTTGTGTTGTTCTATCCACTAAGCTTGTGGCATTTATATACATACAACTAAGTGCGGCTGCATGTGTTTATGCAAATTGAATGGGGACACTCGAGAGAGAGAGAGAGAAGGAGTTTTTTTTTTTTTTTTTCTTTTTTTCCTTCTACTTCTTCTTCTTATTATCATTATTAAATGATGTGTGTTGGTTACCAACAAATAATGAAGCCATGAAAGTGAATTGGGGCAAGTGGAAACTTGTGGGGTTCTTTCTCCTTGCCGAGGTGAAACTGGATTTTCATGATGCGTTAATTTGATTGTCAGAGTTTAAAGGGGTCTGACTCTCATAAAGAGTTCTACTTTTACTTTATTATTACCTCCTATTCATTATATAAAAAATAAATAGAAGTGTTTTTTTTATTCAATTCTAATTATAATCAACATGATATTTATTATTTTTAAATATATTAATTATTGCATTAATTTTCTTATATATTTTATTTAAAGTTTATTAATGAAATATTCAAACATCTTTTTATGATAAAATAAGAAACTTTTTAACTTTTTTTTTAAATAAGGGTATTTCAAATAATATTTTATTTTTATTTATTTAATTAATAGAAGGTGGATTTTAAATGCACATTTATTATTATTTATTGGGAGGGAGAATAATGTGTTTTAATGATCATTAATCAATATATGACTTTATGTATACATTAATTAGTTATCATGTAATCTTTTTTTTTAAAAAAAAGTATTCATTTATTATATTATATATAATGCTTTTTTATATATAATCAATTGAAATTAATACAGTTTAATCTTTTATAGAAGATAATCCTATTTCTAATAAGTTGCAAATTAATTCGTTCTCATACTAATAGTTGTGTAAGAAGAAAAAAAATTGTCTAAAAATAATTATCATTTTAATTTTTCAATGTAATATTACTTATTTTTTTCTCTTATATCTCTTATAATATTAATGGTAAGAGTTTCAAAAATAAAAAAACTGAATTAATGATTATAAGTTTAATTTATAAAATTATTAATTTTTTATTTATTTATTAATTTTTCTTTTTCTTTGTAAAACAACTTAGTATGATGATTATAATACAATGGAATGAGTAACTAAATTTCTTAATCATGATGAATTAGTTTATTAAATCTTATAATAAAGACTAAAGATAATAGTACATTCATTTATATTTATAAGACTTAATTATGTAATTCATTAAAAAAAGTGATTTTCTAGAAAATTAAGAAAAATTATTAGTTTACATAATAACAATAAATTTATCTTAATTTTATTTTTCTAAACTTAACATTATCATAGATTGGATATTATAAAAAGTAACAAATATTAGTTCTAATTTGGGTTTTGCAAATAGGAATGAAAGTAGTATAAAGTAAGAAAGTTTAAACCCACTTTTTCCATCCAAAATAAGGACACTTTAGATATTTTTTTAATTTTTAATTTTTTCATTTACTTAATAAATCATATTAATTACTGTAAAAATATCATATTAATTAGTGTCATATTTAAATTATAAATGCACACGTATTATTATTTGTTAGGGAAATAATAATAATAATAATAATAATATTTAATAGTGTCATTTATGAATATTATTTAATTTTAGGCATTCATTAATTGATTATTATATATTTATTTATCATATAATATAAAAACAATATTGTCTTGATTCCATTTTACATCCTTTGGTGGTTATGATTGGATATGAGAGTAAGATAAAAAAAATCAAATATAAAAAAAAGCATGATAAGTTTTTAATCCTATCTAGTGTTTGGTGTGCTCCATATAATAAAGCAAATAATGCCCATAGGATATAATATTGTTGAAAAAACCTCTAATAAGTCCTAAGATAAGGATACAATAAAATATATAAAGTGGGAGATAATTCTTATTTTATAAGTTAATTTTTTAGATTAAATTAAGGCAAAATTCACATTTTACTTGTGATCTAAAACTTTTTACCGGCATTATACTTATTCCAACCACCTACATCCGCCTTCGGATGAACCTTTCCCCTTTTTTGATGTAGTTTTAGGCATTCACCGTCCCCAATCGAAGCTCTGATGCCTTTCTAGACGGTGACCCAACCACCAACATCGCTGTCCATCGATCTACACAATGTTGGTGATGACGACCTCATCAAAGCTCTAACCCTTTCTCATGTTGATAGTTGGTTAGATGATAATTGATAGTTGATAATTTTAGAGAATTGTTTTAGAAAGAAGATTATTTATTGATTTCTTGGATGATCAATTACAACATACCAATTGTCTATTTATAGGCTCAAGTCACCAACCTCTCAATGGTGGTGAATATTTCTATATTATTTTAGGTCTTTTTAGAGTTTTCATGATAGATTAGTATCATGATAGTTCTAGATTCTTCTATCTTATACATATACTTATAGTTCTAGATTGTTCTACCATATTCATATACATTATAGTTCTAGAATATTCTAGAAATTTGTAGCAATTTCAACACTCCTCCTTGATGCAAATTTCTGTGACTCTGAGTATAGCTCGTAATTCTTCAAATCTTGGTCTCGACAACGTCTTCGTGAATATGTTTGCAATTTGATCTTCTGTTCTGCAGTAGTCGAGTTTGATCTCTTTAGTTGCTCCAGCTTCTCTGATAAAGTGATACTTGATTGCTATGTGTTTTGTTCTGTTGTGATGAACTGGATTCTTCGTCATTGCAATTGTGGATTTGTTGTCGTAGTTGATTGTAGTAGGCTTAATTGCAATTGCTGATTTGTTGTCGTAGTTGATTGTAGTAGGCTTATCTTGTTTTCCTCTCATGTCTTCAAGTATCCTACAAAGCCATATAGCTTGACTCGTTGCTTCAGCGGTTGCCACGTACTCTGCTTCTGTTGTTGATTGTGCTACTGTAGCTTGCTTCTTCGACGCCCAAGAGAACATTCTCGATCCTAGTAAGAAAGCATAGCCAGAGGTACTCTTCATATCATCTGCCGAACCTGCCCAATCATTGTCGGTGTAGCCAAGTATTTCTTTTGGTTTCGGTAGTATACCATATAACGAACTTTTTTGTTCCTTGTAGATACCTCAAAATTCTTTTTCCTGCTCTAAAGTGTATTTGACTTGGGCTTTGCATGAATCTTGGAGTAGACTCTAGTGATGAGTGTTCTTGATCTTGTTGTTGTGGTGGAGGTGAAGGTGGTTCACCTGGGTCTTCTTCCTCAACTTCTTCTTGAGGTAGTTGAGCGGGTATAAGAACGTTCTTCTCCACTTTTTCTTTATCCCAATTCCAAGAAGCGTACTCATCAACTTCAACATGTCGACTGATAACGAGTTTCTTAGTTTGCAAGTAGTAGACACGGTAGCCCTTAGAGATATTGTTATACCCAAGGAAGATACCTCGTATAGTCTTGTCTTCAAGCTTGTGCCTCTTCACGTCTAGAATATGAATGTAGCATATAGATCCAAAGACCCTTAGGTGATTTGCTGATGGCTTCTTCCCGTTCCAAGCTTCAATTGGAGTCTTGTCTTTTACAGACTTAGTTGAACATCTGTTGAGTATGTAAACATCAGTGTAGACTGCTTCAGCCCAGAATGTGTTAGGTAATCCCTTCTCCTTGAGCATCGATCTAGCCATTTCCATAACTATGCGATTCTTTCTCTCGGACACTCCATTTTGTTGAGGAGAATATGGAATTGTAAGTTGTCGTTCAATGCCTTCATCCTCACAAAATCTTTCAAACTCGCAAGAGGTGTACTCTTTGCCGCGATCACTTCTTAGTACTTTTATCTATTTTCCACTTTGATTTTCAGCAAGGGCCTTGAGCTTTTTGAATACTCCAAAGACTTCTGATTTTTCTTTTAGAAAATATACCCATGTCATTCTAGAGAAGTCATCAATTAATGAAGAGTATGAAGTACCTGTTGTTCTCATGTGATGGCGTCCTCATTGGTCCACAGACGTCCGTATGTATCAGCTCCAATAGATCTTTCATTCTCCATACTCTGCTTGTTGAGAAAGGAAATCGGTGTTGCTTACGAAGGAGACATCCTTCACATACTTCATTGACTTTGACAGACTTGTCAATGCTTTTGAAAATAGTCTCATCCTTGGCCATGTGATTGTTACATCCACTATCCAAGTACCAGCTTCCTCCCTTTTCTTTTATTGAGTCTTGAGTGGCATAGAACATACATTGTTCTTGATCATGCTCCTCTGCGATATTGGCTTGATGCCTATTTTTGTTGCGACAATTTTTCTCTATGTGCCAGAACTTCTTGCAATGGTTGCATTGTGGCATATTACGGAACCACCAATTTTTTTCTGCATGGCCTTGCCTTTTGCATATATTGCATGGAGGATTTTTATCTGTTTTGTTCTTAAGGAAATTCCTAGAACCTTCTCTTCTTCTGGAAGTTTCTCCATAATTTTTCTTTCCTCCATTTTCTTTGTTTTGGGGCTGAAATTTAAACTTTGACTAGAAGGAATTTTCAAGTGTATCTTTTTTAATGCCTATACAGTCTTTGCTTATATGCTTCAAAAGAGCCCACAAGTTCCTGTCTCTGATAGAGTGGACAAATCTTTGATTTCCTCAGTCGTTGTCACGATTGGGTCAAACTTTTAGGGCATAGTAATTAGAATTTTCTCAACAATTTTCTTGTCAAGAATATCTTCCCCAAAAACTCTCATTTGATTAACTATTTCTTTAACTTTAGAATAGTAATCTTTAACTGTCTCAAACTCCTTCATCTTCAATAGTTCAAAATCTCTTCTTAGAGATTGAAGTTTAACGGCACGTACCTTAACACTTCCTTGAAACTCCTCCTGCAATGTGTTCCACGCTTCTTTGGCAGTCTTAGCTCCCATAATTCTTGGGAAAATTGGATCAATCACCGCTTGTTGCAAGGTGAACAACGCCTTTGAATTTTTCTGTTTATTTTTCTTCAACTTTTTTTCTTGAGATGCATTAAGAGCTGAAGTATCCGTGGAAACAGTGAAGCCTTCTTCTACTATGTCCCATAAATCTTGAGATGAAAAATATGTTTCCATTTTAACATGCCAGAAATCATAATTTTCACCATTGAAGATAGGGACAAAAATAGTTGACGATTGAGTAGTGTTATCCATAGCTTAGAAAAAATATTATTGGAGTGAGTTAATAGTACAAAGGAAATTTTTGAAGTAGTTGGGAGGATTTTGGAATGGTAGGTAGGTAATATAACTAAGCCCAATGTATGACCGAACATAGCTTTGATGCCACTGTTGATAGTTGGTTAGATGATAGTTGATAATTGATAGTTTTAGAGAATTGTTTTAGAAAGAAGGCTATGTTATAGATTTCTTGGATGATCAATTACAACATACCAATTATCTATTTATAGGCTCAAGTCATCAACCTCTCAATGGTGGTGAATGTTTCTACATCACTTTAGGTTTTTCTAGAGTTTTCATGATAGATTAGTATCATGATAGTTCTAGATTTTTCTATCTTATACATACACTTATAGTTCTAGATTGTTCTACCATATTCATAAACATTATAGTTCTAGAATATTCTAGAAATTTGTAACAATTTCAACATCTCACGAGTCCATCTATAGCACGCCAAACACCATTTTTGCGCTCCACTATTATGGTATGTGACGGTGCCTCCGGTTGCAATGACGAGCAGTTATCCGTAGGATGAGGAATAAGATTTCTGGTTTAAATATTGATGGGATTTGGTGCAATGATGAGGAAGTTCTTAAAAAAGCTTCCTTGAGTTACTTTAAGAAGTTGTTTCAGTCTAGGGAACTCTGTTATCGCCAAAGCCTGACTCTAAACAATGTTTCCTAGATTGATAATGATATGTTGAATGAGTTGTTGCTTCTTCTTGTTACAAGTCAAGAGGTCAAGCATATTATTTTCTTCAGGAATTATTGGGACATTGTTGCTACTGATATTTGGAGTCTGGTGGCTGAAGCCTTTGGGACTGGAACTATTAATCCAGATTTGGCCAACACTCTTGTAGTCCCTATCCCCAAAATTGATAGTCTTACGAAGGATTTCAAACCTATAAGTCTCTGTAATGTGACCCTTAAGATTATTTCTAAGGTTTTTGTTAATCATATTAGACCATACTTGGATAATCTAATTGGCTCCTTGCAGAGTAGTTTCATTCCTAACCAAGGGACAATTGACATGCTATTATTGCTTAGGAGATTGCGCATCACATGCACAAGAGGAAAGACATACTTCATGCAGAATTTGTGGTTTCCTCAACATTGATAATTATGTTAGGAGATTTAATTGGGGGGAATCTACGTCTCATAGAGTGAAATGGCCTACCTTAACTAGATCAAGGAGAGATGGTGGTCTGGGAATTCAATCTGCTAGGGAGATACAAATGTTGCGTTGCTGGGCAAACACATATGGACTCTTTTGCTTGATGATCAAAAGCTTTGGGCAGCGATGCAATTTCATAAATATCTTACGAACCAAGATGTTCTCCGGTCTCAAGCGCCTACAGGGAGTTCTTATTTATGGTTCTCAATTTCTAAAGCTATTGAGGATCTTCGCGTTGGCAAGGGTGACATCTTCTTTTGGTATGATAGATGGTTACCTGGTGACTATCTTTGCGGCATGGTGGATTATGTTAGTATCATGGACACTCACATGCTATGGATCTCTTTGAGAAATTAATGGCCATCCTCAAAGGTTTGGTGACAGCTTGGAATATGGGTTTCAGAAAGTTGATATGTGAATATGATGCTCAGCTTTGCCTTGGACCTCATTCTTCAAGGCAATATTTAGTTTCATCCTATGAATCTGTTCTTAGCAGAATTTGTGACATGAAGACTCTTGATTGACATCTTCACTTCCAGCACACCTTTCGTGAAGAGAATCAATGTGCCGATTGGTTAGCTAAATATGATTCGCTCCATCTGAAGATAACTTCAAGCTTTGGGACTCTTGTCCTTCCTCTTTGTACCATCTTGTGCTTGCTGATAGTATGGATCTTATAACCATAAATCAGTAGTTCATCTTTTCTTTTCCTGTCTTTATTTTCCACAAGATATAAAAGAAAACGTCTCACTTAATAATATTATGATCAATTAATAAAATGTCATTAAAATGAATTGATTAAATTAATAATGTTATTTAATAATTTTAAAGAGAATCCATAAAATGGCACAAAAAGTTATACCTCATGAAAAATGGAATGTATAATTTGCAAGTTAATTATACATGTAATAGAAAATCATGGTAATTAATAGAAAAAATTATCATAATTACAATACATTAAATAAATTAAATATCATATAATATAAAATTTTCATAATCAATAATTTAAAAAATGTAATCAATACATATATATATAAAAGAAAAATCAAATTATACTAATGTAACTTTGATAATTATTTTATTATTTTTATAATTTGATATAGAAAATGGTTTTTATTGATCCACCTGTTGAATTATATTCATATTACTAATATCATTTGTGTCAAAATTGAACAACAAAAAAATTAAATAATTCATATTTTAGTGTATTTTAAAATGTTTATATTATATCAATTTTAATTTATACGAGTAAGATAACAAACGATTTTGGATTAATATAGTATAAAATTTTACATATATAATTCATGTGAAAGGAACTTTCAATCCAATGGTGAGTTTTAAGAAGATATTATTTAATTGAAAATTATAAAATGATGTAATAGTTATCAAAATTATATTGATAAAATTTAATCTTTTTATATATATCAATAACTGAGTCAGATATAATGTATCATATGATATTTGTATTTTTTATTGATTCCTCTGAAATTGGTCAAAAACATTTCTTGAATGAATTATTCAACTTGAATTTAAAAATCACTCTATTAGTTTTATCTCCTCTCTTTTATGAATGAATTTTTTTTTATCAAAAGATTTTTAAAAAATTGGTTTAGATATAAGTATAATCCATCCAAAAAAACACTCAATATTTGTAACTTATATAAAAAAATGTGAATTAAATGTTTAAATCTTTTTTTTACTGCAATTGTGTAATGTTTTTGTATGTAAAGAAGAAAAAAATATTGAAAGAGATAATTCACATATATAATTTTTATTTTCTTAAAAAATATATATAATTTTTATACTTAAAAGAAATTAATATTTAACCGATAAATTACTGGTTCAAGTTAATATATTTGAATCAATTTCTTTAATTAAGATCTCAAATTTAATTTTTATATTATGAATGAAAAAAAATCTCATTAAAAATGATCAATTATATTTTTTTAAAAAAATTAATTATCGATAAAATTAATAGATATTTCATATCAATATCATAATATAATATATAAAAAAATCTAGTTATTGACTGTGCATGGAATCCCCTTAGCATTCATTAAATAGGATCCATCCAAAGTTTGAAAGAACTAACATGCTTGGGCTTTGACAAATGTTCAAAGTGTTTGGACATGGATAAATCAGAAAAAATAGACACGGACATAATCCTGACAGCTGGGTCAAGTATCGCACATAACGGTTAAACTACACGGACATAAACCTAACTGAACCCAAACGATTTCTAACTATATCAAGTCAACACTTTTTCTTCTAAAATAAACATGTTCAAAATTAGTGTAAATTAAAGCGTTTTGGAAGATAAAGAAAAGAAGAGATCAAGTTTCAAACTGCCATGTATGGAATATGGATAATTGGATATGTATGAAGCTTAGCCATACACGGATTAATCACATGGGTCTTAATCAACTTTCATTTATTGATTACAATTACGTGCTTGCAAGTTGCAATTGCATTACTACTTTCTGAGCTTATCCCATACGATAGCTAGTTTGCCGCATATTCAAATCTTTTTCTGGTCCCCATTATGCAGTATGATGATAGACTCAAACCAAATATTTCTACAACGTCAATTCATTCTCAGCTTACTATTTTGTTTCGCATAATAGCTGTACCTGTTGATTTCTTGCCTTCTTAATTTCTTTACTGAAAATAAAAAGTCTGTCATAACCAAAATTGAAAATTAAAAGATTCTATATTTATAAATAAAAATATTATTTGTTTGAAAATTTGTTAGAATTTATATTGAAGAACAACACATAAAGCATCATTGAAACTGTTATTATTTGAATTTTCTTTATTTGGTCTTATATTTGGTTGATGTATTTTTGTTTTATTAAAATTTAGGTTAGATGTATAACTTAATATGTTTCTATACCTCTCAAGTCTCTACTGTATCACTAACTGGAAACTTTAACTAATGAAAAGAATTTAGTTTCCACAATATATAATCTTGGATATAACAATGAAGTTTTCAATATTCCTGATTTATAGGATGCTATCACACATACTTAATTTAATTTGGTGGAGTCCTTTGATCTCAAAGGAGCCTTCTATAATTTTGCATGTGAGGAATTATTTTTTTAATTTCGTTTAGTTATTAATAACTTGATTATTTTTTAATAAGAATAGACAAAAATATCACGCTCTTAAGAAATCCTATTGAAACAAGAAATATAAGCCCTCCGTGTTATTCACATCAAAATAAATGAATTTTTTCAGAAACCTGCTAATGGGGGAAGACCTATTGGTTTATATAAGGACATACAAGTCCTTGATATCAGGTTTAGAGGTAAAGAATTAAGGAGAACCATATTGATAAGTTTAGCGATACTTTTGTCTGTCAGGACAAGTAACAACCTTAATGAAGACAAAGAATTTCGGTAAATTGACTTATTAGTCAAATAATTAAAACTATTTATCTTCTTTATTTATTTGTAGACATCACAATGAGACGGGGTAAGATGCAGATGAATATGTGGTTTCGTGATGTTCATATACCGTTTCCATAAAACTATCCTGGTCCCCATTCATGTTCTGGACGGATATGAAATTTGTTTTCATTCCCATCTTTGTTGGAGATTAATTGTCTATACCCGTTGCCTTCCAATATTTTTCCAAAAAATATATATATTTTGCAAAAATAAAACAAAAATTTATTTTTTTAAGAAAATTGAAAAGTTAAATATATTATTTATTCAATAAGTTTAGACGGCCAATTTACTATAATCAAATATAAAATCTTATTCTAGCAAAAGAGTTCTAATGAAATCATATCCTCCATCACCTAAAACTATACCAAGACTTGAGGTTTGAGAGAGAAAGAGCGTAATTCCTTGAAACTTAAGTTTGTCTTTAAAGTTTTAGTTTCAGTCTTTAAAAGAATAGACCACAAATAATAAGTATAAAATCCTAATAAAAATAATTAATATACATAACATAAAATAAAAATAAGAGCAAGTTTGTAATTATATGTATCAGATAGGAGAATTGGAATGAATATGGAATGAATAGGTACATAGTCATATTCATTCCCATTTAAAAAAATTGGATACTAACCATATTCATACATGATCAAAGTAAAGATTATTTGTCAAAGTCGAGTTGGATGTGGGGTGATATTTGTATGTATGAGTTTATTAATTTGTCATATTTACTTATTTGAGATCAATTTAATGCAACAATGACGTTGCTTGTTTGCCAGAATTTTATTCAAGTGATTTGAGATCTTTGGAAGGATTCTTAATTATTTCATTTAAATGAGAGTTTCTGAATTAATAAATAAATCTTTGCTAACAATTTTTTTTTACAGACTTTGCTAAAAACTTAGGAAGAACAAATATTATCTCTGTGTCCCCAAGCATCCATAATTTATATTGCAATTGTGTAGAGATGAAATATATTAATGTGGAAACACAAATATATTGTGGTCTGAATCAAAATCGATGAAAAAATATTTTGAAAGACAAAGAAATGGAAAAGATGCCATTAACAATTAACAAGAGCCCACTCTCTGCACTATTCTAAATGCAATGCAAGTTCACAAGAAGGAAAGGGAAACAAATTTGTATACAGGTTATTTTTTTATTACTAAATCAGAACTTACAATTCAAGTCTAAGAAACACTTTCTTTTTCCTTCCCTATTTCTTTTTGGTGCCTCAGGTTTGACAGTTAGCTTTTCTCTCTCTTTTAAGAAACACAATTAATGCTATTAACTTAGTACAATGGCCAAAAACAACATTTGCTACTTGTTCAGGATTAGTTAACTCCGAAAATTGGCATCCGTAACAAAACCCTTGAGCAAATAGAGTTGTCCATTTCAACAACATAAAATACCACAATACATATGCAACAAAATAAATTACTTCCATGACAAGTGTTTCCATTTCTCATTGTAGTAGTATATAGGAAAATGAGACACAGATCATGGCCATCCATCACAGGGAACAAATATGAAGGAAAGTTAAACGTAAGTTATATATATATATATATATAAAGTGATGATAGATTGTCTAATCACTTTTTTCCTGGTAAGAAGAGTCCATATTGATTGAATACAGATCTGTGTCAGACATAAATGCTGAAGTTTCACCCATTGAAATGCTCTCTTCTTGAGTCTCATTGGTCTTATTTTTTTCTCTCATATTGTAATACTGTTGGATCATCTCCAACTTCTCTCCATCTAATAGATGGCTTGCGACCGACACTACTTCTTGAACTTCAGTTTTGCCTTCAAGCATGCATACCACTGAAGCCATGGTGGGTCTATTCGTTGGAGACACTTGTGTGCATAGTAGAGCCACATTGATCATGACCATTACTTCACCTTTTTTGAAATCTTTACCCAACCTCTCATCTACCAGGTCTATTATATTACCTTGTTCTTTCAAGAGATGCACCTGGAAAAACAAAACAAAAATTAACTATTTAGTCTCGACATTAATCCACAACTGAATATATTAAACAACATATAGACGTAAGGTTGTTTTTTTCTTCAAATGTTTCACTAAATTAATATTGAATAAGATTTTTAAAGGAGCATTTATGCAACAACAACAATCTTCTTAGATATTGTAAAATACAATCACATAGGCATGTGAAAGCATGAGATCATAATAGTAAAAGTTACCCAATCAACAAGGGAGAAGCACCCTTCCTTTGTCCAATTCATGGAGTTACTTTTTCCACTAATAATTTCCAAAGCAACAATGCCAAAACTATAAACATCTGCTTTGTCAGTTAAATAACCATGCATTGCGTATTCAGGAGCCATGTATCCGCTGCAGTATTGAGAATACACTTTTTAAAGCAAAAATAAGTGGGCTAAAATAATTGGTGAGATATCTTAGCATACAACATCTACTTCTTTGTATATATATTTTTTACCTCATTAAGCATGCTATCTTGCATAGAGAATGATCAGTATTAGTAAACAAAATTTATAAAATATACTAATATATGGGAACTCACTAGGTGCCCGCTATTCTGGTAGTTATGTGTGTATAGCCCTCTTCATCCAGCTTGGCCAAACCAAAATCAGATATCTTTGGATTGAGATTTTTATCAAGTAGCACATTAGTTGCCTTGATGTCCCTGTGAACTATCTTCAGTCTTGACTCTCCATGGAGGTAAGCCAAACCTTTAGCAATACCAACACAAATTCTCTGCCTTGTTGACCAATCCAACTTCAATTGACATTTTTCTTGTGCTTCATTTACATTTGTCATAGAAATTAGACAGCAATATATGAGGTAATTTAAACATTCTACGTGTACTAGATTGTAGATTATTAATGAAGAGATACTAAACCTGAATATGAAGAAAAGAAAATTACCAAATAAAGCACGAGCAAGACTGTTGTTTTCCATGTATTCATATATCAACATCAATTGGTCTCCCTCCATACAACAACCATAGAGCTTAACTAAACAAGGGTGTTGCAAAGCAGAAATCATGCCAACCTCGTTTATAAACTCACGATTCCCTTGCTTTGATTTTGAAGAAAGTTGTTTAACTGCTATTACTTTACCATCTGAGAGAACACCCTACATTTTTGGAATTGGTAATAAAGTATTGCTTTATTTTTTGGAAGTTGAATAGAAATACCAATCAATAGATCTTTCAATGAAGGTCAAATAAATGTGTTAGACGTCCGAAATACCTTGTACACAGGACCAAATCCTCCTTCTCCAATCTTGAAGGCAATATCAAAGTTGTTAGTAGCAGCTTTCATTTGTCGTAAGCTAAATAAGCCAGTTTGCAAATCTACACCTCTTAATTCTGTTGGTTTAAGCCAAAAGGATTAAAATAAAAAATAAAAATCAAAAATCTAATTTTTGAAACTTTCTACAATAACACATTTGGACCAATAGAAATTATGATAGGTACTTTCCTTGTTGATACCACAATTCATATGTTGTCTTTATCTATACGAGTTTGCAAGACATCTACAAGTTATGCAAACAAATGCATACTTGGGTATGGACACAATGCAAGAGGCAAAATTTATTTGGCAATTTAGTTAGACTTACTAGTTTTAATAGGCTAAGAACTGATTTGAGTTTTAAAATTAAACATGGTGCTTAAAACATTGTTATTTAGTGTCATTCATGAATCACATACTTTGGGTTTAAGGTAAACACCAATTTTGGTCCTTTAAAAGGGTCAATGATAAATACATCAAAATGGTCATTAAGTGTCACACTTTGATATCCAATTAATCTTTTTGGAGCACCAATTTGATGTTGAAAGATGGCATGACTGTTTAGTTTTGTGTCAATGATTGACATTAAAGGACGGCTTTAATGTATTTGTTAGGGGACTAAACTAGTGATGCTTATATCCTTAAAGAAAAGTCATAACCAGATCAATATCAAATTAATTTAGTAATTTATTAGAAATCAAAAACCTAATTTGCTTTTGAAAACTGACATAATAGAAATGGTTGTTAAGTCTTAGAAGGAATATTATGATCATATTCATAGTCAATATGGAACATCTTAACACATACCCCTCACATCTAAGATTGGACATTTGGTGTGTGAAGTTTATAGGATTACACATCTACATCAAGTAGTCTAACATTACGATTGAATAGGCTCTAAATTATAAATGGATCAAACTTGTGACACTTTCAAAATTTTGCTCAAGGGAGAAAGATTATCCAAGTCTTAAAAGGAGTACTCTGACAATATTTTTTTGTCAATGTGAGAAATCCTAACATATATCTACATGATACCAATTAGAATTTTAGATTTTATAAACTTAAATTTTGATATATGCTTTCTACCAAATTCTTATAAAAATGTGTATAAAAATCAGATTTTACGAAATAATATATTTATTAGCATGTTATTCATGAGTGTTACAATTTCCTTAAAATTAATTATACGAATTGGTGAATGATCATCTATCATTTTGTTAAAGATCATCATATAAAATGGTAAATGTGTTAAATGTTACTATATATTAACGTTGTATATCAATTATCAAGTATAAGCATTAACATATCTAGTTAATCCATAGTTTAAATCAGCCCAAATTTGAAAATTGGTAACTATTATTCTTGAGTACAATTAAAACAAGAAAAACAGTTAATCACTAATAAACAATAATTGACAAAATTATTGTTAAAAATAAAACAAAAAGTACTATGCCCTCCCTTCACCTATAAATTTATGTTACATGCTAGCAAAATCCTAATTAGTGCAAGAAACTTCTTGAAAGTTTGAGCGAAAGAAATTAGTGATGATGGTAGTTATAGAGCCTTTTAGTTCTTACCTCTTTCTAATGAACCTTTCCGTCCTAGACATCCTTTCCACCAAGCTATACCAAATATTATGATGATAACAAGTGCTCCAGTAACTACAATTGCAACAATAAACTGCACAGGCGTGCCATCTCTATTTTCTTCTCGAGGTGTAAAGTCTGTTTCATTATGACAAATTGAATTTGCATATACAATATTAAATCAGATAAGGGTGATAGTCGAAGAAAAATAACTACAAAGAAGTATAACTTACCAGGGTCAACAGATATAGCTGATATAAGAGGACCATGAACTGATCCAAATGGGATACCGGTTGTTCCTTTACCGGCCCATTGCAAGCGAATCTCTAAGGTACTGATATTAACAGTAACATTGAACTTTTTTATGATTGCCTTACCAACTCCTCCGGCTTCTTTTGCAATATTAAAATCCTTCACCACCAACTTTCTCTGCAATACTTCAATACATACACGAATGGTTCATGATGGTTTATAATGATCAAAAGGTATGTAGTTGTTCAATATTAAACATATGGTTGACAAAGGTAAAATGATGAAACCATGCACCTGAATATAAATGTCAAATACACGTCTTCCGAGGCTGCTATACGTTTGATCATCAGTGAACATAATTTCTGCAAAATGAAGACTTACTGTGTAGCTTCCATTTCCCATGCAAAATGCATAATACGTGAGAGAAAGGGCAGAAACACGTGCATCCATATATAGTTCACCATTGTCCATAGCAAGCTTAGTTGTATTAGACCAGGTATAGTAGTCTAAACGACTGCTATCAAAGAAATGACCAGTGTTGCTAAATACCCAATTTGATCCGGTTCGGCGAAATCTTGCTGGTCCAGCTTCTAGTGAATCATCATCATATTTCATGTTTCCATTAGAAATTAACTTTCCACCACAGTTTATATGAAGAGAGTACCAAGCTGGGACAACCATTAAAGGGTTAAGAGTTGATATTGGGAATCCAACACAATAAGAACGTTACATTATGAAAAACAAAAACATTCAAACACATATTACTTTTCCACACTTAAGTATCTAACTCTCAATTTCTTTTTCCTCTTAACTATTAAGGGGAAAACTAGGGAGTCTCATTGAATGATATATATCTTCGGAATGGGAAACTGGTAGTTTCTTATTAATAATTTTCAATATGATATAACATACAAAAGTTGATGTAAGATCAGTTCCAGACAATTAGAACCAATTTCATGAAAAATAAAATAGGAAGATGGTTAGTGATATGTGATTCACTATTGGAATAAAATAGTAAATTATATTATAAAATTTGTACTCTTGCAAAAGAATAATAAAAAGAAACAAAGAAATATCTCAAGCATGAAACCCATGTACACCAAGTGATATGAAACAGTTTTGGGAGCATCTGCTTAGTTCTACAACCAATACTTGTACATTTTTAACTATATAAATATTCCAGGATAACAAACGATGGAAAACCCTTTCAGCTGATATAACAAATATCAGAACAAAAAGTACACATCAAATCCAATATTATAAATTAAGACAAAGTCCCTAAGAGTTGTAAGTGGGTTTGAATCTCCTTGTAAATATAATTTATAGGAAATCATTAAAAAATATTTTCAAAGAAGGGGGAATATGAAAAAATGCAGCGTTTACGGTCATCACCGGTGAAATTGTTCAAATAATTGTAAGCATGGTTAGAAATGATTATTTATGGAAAATATCATATCAACATATAATCATAAAATTGAACATGTTCAAATGATAAAGCATTAGCTAGATATCAATGTTAGAAGTTTATAACTTATTAACTTACTTTTAGGACAGTTACTGTTTCCTAAACATGGAATCATTCCCCTGGGAAAATAATGAAGTAGGCGTAAGTCAACATAATCACATTTAACTAGTAAAGGTTATATACGCAGATAAAATTAATTTAGCATGAGTACTATAAAACTTACAAGTTCTTTCCCTTCAAAGATGATGCAAACAAGTTCCTAAGGCACATAGTAAATTGTCAAGGCTCAGATAATATCTCAAAATTCCCAAAAAAGAAAAACATGCAAATGCAAGGATCCTTACACGCTTCCTTGTTGACATGTCAATTGCTCAGGGTTTTCGATCGTTAAATTGTTATATGAAAGATCCCTGTATCAATTTATGCATGATTTTCAAAACAAAAAATGAAACCAACAATTATATGTAACACTTGTGGCATAGAAGAATCATAAGATTATTCATATGGCAATTTTCCATTCAAAAGATATAATTTAGTTCAATGAATCATATAAGTTGCTCTTCAAGAGGATTACTTACGTGTAGTCTGGCCTATCTATCCAATTGGGCAGTGGTCCAGTAAATAGGTTTCCAGTTAAGTATCTAGGTAAAAACAATATAAAGAAGTCAATTTATTAGAGAACTCATCAACTAATCATAAATCATCAACATGATAAACACCAGTAAGCTAAAACCTATTCCTAAATAATTTGGATGGTTCCCAAAGGATGTTATTGACTTATATGGATTGATCATAGGATTGAGAAAGAGTCTAATTGAGTCAAACTTAGTTCAATTCGACTTGGATTAATAAAAATAACTCAACTTGCAACTTGATTTAGTTTCAATATAAACTTATATTTTTTTTTCGAACTCCATTTAATTCAAACTCGCAAGCAGTTCAGTTCGTTGACTTGAATCAATTTAAAATTATAAATAATTTATATGTTTTTATTCATTTATTTTGTACAATAAAATTAATTAAAATAATTATATCAATTTAATAATGTAAAATATATTATTTAATATTATATATCAAGTTAATTCATGAAATAATTTATTAGAGCTATACGTAGCTCACCTTTCAATTAATGTTTAGCTTATTTTGTTCTTATATCAAATTCAACGAGTTAAAAGTTGAATTGAGTTTCAAACTATGTTAGAATTGATTCCATTGTGAGACCAAGTTGATCAGATAAATAGTTTTTTTTAATAGATTATCTTTTTTAATTCATTTTCTTAGTGAAAAGAATGAGTCATGATTCTCCTAAGGTACTCATAAGAATACAATTATATGTTAATCAGAACTATAAAATAAAATATATTGATTGATAAACAAATTACCTTGAAATGAAAACAGATGTGTAGAGAATTCAAATAGATTTACGTTTCTAAATTTCCAATTATATCTCTACGTGTGTATCTAAAAAAACAATAATGCATTATAAATTTACAAAATTCTTGCCATTTTGTTGCAAATTAAACAAGTCAACCTTGTCTTGGTTAATATAAATCAGACTATTTTCTGCTAGAATCTTTACCAAACTAATTGATTTTAGATGTTTAGTTAGCCATTTCAGTTGAAACCTAAAGTTAAAACTTGCTTTACACGAGTAACAAAGTTTTAAAAAAAGGTTTTGTTGATTCATTCGTCAGTTTCCATTTTTCGTGTTAGAATCTTCTACTCATCATTTGATTCATTGGAATTATTGATGGCTTTCTATAAGGTCTTAGGGTAGCACCTGAAATGTAAATCCTCACTAAACTAAAGGCAATAGATAAACTTGAATAATACCACCCAATTATCTAACATTATATGCATATCAAATTGGAAATAAAGAATATTGCTTACAGTAAATTTATATCGTTCAGGCCACCCAAGGTTCTCGGAATTGATCCAGTTAATTTGTTAAAACTGAGATCTCTGAAAAAGGAACAATTCCAGAACAAGTATTATATTAGAGAGAAAAATAATGGCATCGAAACAACAACATGGAAATGTTTAGTCCCTAAAATTTTGTAATGAAAAAAACATGTTGATACTCTTCACCCAAAAGATGAGTATAATTGAAAAGAAAATAAGCATCACTTACAATGATCGTAAAGTAGTCACATTTCCAAGATATTCAGGAGCCATTCCTACAAGATTGCAACTCCTCAATACTCTGAAACAATTTAACAACATGTAAATATGTAGCAGCAAAAAGGAATTAACATCTTCTATTTCCTTATTTCTATTTCTCAGAGCATTTCATTGTTGAGGCACTAACACAATGAAATTGAGAAATTCTAGTAATAATCCAAGCATTAATTTAACTCACAGTGTTTGCAAACTTGTCAAGTTTTTAAGCTGGGGAAATAGAGAATCCGGTCCTTTCAAGTCACTAATTCTCCTGCATGGTGAGGATACACGAGAAAATTAAATTTTGAAACCTTGATTGCAATCAAAACACCATGCATACTTACAAGTCAGTGAGGTTGTTTAGGAATGAAATTCCAGAAGGAATTGGTCCACTAAAACCACTCCCTTGCATCACCCTATCACAATTAAAAACCATTCAATAAAAAAACCAATAAATAAATAGATTTAAATTTCATAAGAAGAAAGATACATACAGTCTCTCTAAACTTGTCCAACTTTGCATGAAATTGGGTAAAGTTCCAGAGAATTGATTGTCGCCAAGTCGACTGCATTATAAGAGTGTATGCAACAAGGAAATGTTAGTTTTGCTATGACACATATTATAGTGAAATGAATTGAGTATAATAAAGGAATGAATCTTACAGTTGCTTTAGTCTAGTGAGCCTGGAAAATGTTGCAGGTAAATTTCCGGTAAAATAGTTGGATGTAAGAAGCCTGTAAGTAACATTGAAATTAGAATATAAGGCGTAGGGATTAGGATTATCTAATGAGTACAATGCACTTTTAAAGTGTTTATCAAATAAAAGCAACTCAATAGTAAACGTGTAAATTTGGAAACTATTTTCCCATTAATGAGTATATAAGCACTTTGAATTGAAGAGAACAAACCAAAGGCATAGAATGCAAACAAAATTAATTTTATTTATGAACATAAAATATTTGATTTTCACTAGAAAAAATTAAACCACCAAATAAAACACATAATTAAAGGCTTACAGTCTTTCAAGTCGGGGGAGATTCCCCAGCTCAGGAGGAAGTACTCCAGATAATTGATTGAACTCTAGCACCCTATGCATTTCAAGTTGAAGATTGAGTTAGCAGAAGTTTTCATAAAATCGAAATGGGAAAATTTCTCTGTGGATGACCAGAAACTTACAAACTTTTCAGTGTGGTGATGTTTCCTAATTCTTTTGGGATTGAACCTGTTAGCCGATTTCCAAGAATGGAACTGCCACAATTAAGAAACACGCATAACTAGTTTAACGTTTCATGAAATCAGTAGAAGAACATTTAAAATATAAACATAAAAAATTAAATATGTTTCTAATTCCTATCTTAATATATATAAATCCACTTTTCTTAAACATTTCTTACTTCCTGAACGAGATATTAGTTCTAACCTGCCATATTGAAATTGTAACTCTTCATATTAAGTGCTAACCTTTTCATTCTACCAGCGCTTATTATGTTTGACTTTTGGTACACAAGTTTAATGCCTCTTTAACTACATAGATCTTCCGCTTCAAAATCAGTCTATGCAACCCATGATTAATCTGATATTTCTCCATTTTCCTTCTTTTGATATTTCTTCATTTTCCTTCTTTTGATATTTCTTAATCAGTCTATGCAACCCATGATTAATCTGATATACGGTAAGGTGACGACCCTTTTTCTTCAATTTGATGGAAAACCAATCGTCATTTCGTCTTTGCTGCCAATTAAATTGTGATTAAAATCTGATTTAGGGTCCTCTCCGTACTCATGTTTCCCAGGTTTCTTCCATTTCGACTTAAAAGGTATCATTGACTTACTGATTTCGTGGAAAAAAAATGTGTGCAATCTGTCTTTTCTATCCTCACATTGTCGTTATATGTGATTAAAATTTCTCATTTGATTTGAATCAGTAATGTTCTTTACTCCTCAAAAGGTATTTTTTTTTATACTGCTTATGTGATTTTATCTAATTAATATGTCTGTGTGTACTCTCTCCTTTGATCAATAGATGAACCTCTATTAAGTAAAATTGCCTTTAATTATTCTAATACAACAGAGGTCTCATTGAATAATTAAAATGAAGGGATTGGTCTTAGTTTAGAAAAGGATTAATGCAGCAAGGGAACCAAGGATTGGTTCAAACACACTAAGGATTTTATCTACTAATTGATAGGGTAAGAAAAAAAATGAAGGGATTTTTCTTTTTTTTTTTCTTGCTGATTGTTTTTATTTCTAATAATTTTGGTCAACGGTTCACTATAGCTATGGTTTATTTTATTTACGAAGTAATCTTATGATATATTTTATTTTAGTAACTTCATAATATTTTATACTGGACACTCATAGTGGTGATTGATTGGCGGTTGTCAACGGGTCTTTGCTTGCCTTATGGAATCTCATTGCAAATTTGGTTATTTTTACTGAAAAATTATCAGGACCGGTTCAAGACCATTTTTTTTTTTTATTTTGAATTTCTATTACATCTTGAACTTCCACGGTGCCTATTCAGGAAATTGCATTTTCTTTTCTCTTTAAATCATAAAAGTGTTTAATTTCTTAATGACATTTAATTATTTTTTTCATTTTCATTAATTTTATCTTTTTTTGTTTCTGATACAGACAGGTAGAATGTGTTCGTTACAAGGACTCATAAGGAGAGTTGCAGTATTGATTTGATTGGAAAATACTAGTGGAAATTGAGAATTAAATAATTTTCTTTTTAGTCAGTCAAGACTTGCTTGCAACCTGATAAATAAATACCTGAGTATTGAACATGTTCCTTAATTTTTTAGATAAAGGTTTTTAATAAATAGAAATATTAAAGAAATAAAAAAATGGATAGATTTCCCATAAATAATCTCATTAATTAAACCCTTCAATAATTCCTAATAATAATGCAAGCTAACACTGTGATGCTACTAATTTATTTTCTATATATTGGTCTGTTGAGATGTTTTGAATCTTTGATTAATCCGATAGTGTTGTATTTAAGTCCAACATCAATGGTGCTGGGTTTGATGAGCTACTCTTAAAGTTTTTAGATGAAGGTTTTTTTTGATAAAAAAAAATGAGTATCGGGATAGTTCCGATTGACTATTTATAATCATATGTTTCAGACAATTGATAGTGAACTTTTTACTATTTTAATACTTAATATCTTATTTACAAGCCCATCCCACCAGTCCAAATCTAGTAAAATAGAATAATGTTCACTTATAGAAAATAAAAAATCCTCTCCTTTTTTTTTTTACATTTTGTTAATGCTTTTTTTTTTTACATTTTGTTAATGTGTTTATATGCTTAAAAAAATAGAATCGTTTTATTCCTTCATTTATGATATATTTACTACACATAACACAATTCCACAGAAGAACTAAAAGGAGAGTTTTTTTGAATCCTATACAATTACTAAAAAATATTTAGCCCATGTAGAATCATATTAGACCCATTGCACCATTTGCCAGAATAATACACTAATGATCATATGTAACAGTAAAATAATCATAGGAAATCAAAGAAAGAATGAGAGAAAGAGAGAGTACATGTTGACAAGATTCATGGAGCCCCATTGCGAAGGGATGGTACCATTAAGGTAGTTGCGGGAGAGGTCACTGTGCCATATTGAAATGAAAGAATCAAAAAAGTAAATAATGATGGTAAGAACATGCAAATTTAGTGTGGGTTCAGAATGACATACATTTCTTGGAGGTAAGGCAATCTCACCAGCTCAGTTGGGAGTGTGCCCGAAAGATTTTGTGACTTAAGAACACTGCATGATAATTATTGATCCAAATGAGAAAACCATGACTATAAAAATAGAAATATATATTATAAGTTTGTGTAACATAAAGAAATTTACTTTTTTTCCCTTTTTTAGGAATGTCTCCTCAAATGATTATTGCACATGTGCATTGGGCTTACAACCACATACAGTCAGAAGTTAATGGGCCGTGATGAAACGAATCCGGAAGTTGATATTGGCCCAATACCATTGATATTCACTCTTACAAAGTGGCTGTAACTTTTCTTTTCTTCCAAAAATGTTCTTCGCATCAAATCACATTTCCGTTATAGAATATAAACCATTTTAGATTTTGTATGTGAAAATGTGTTTAAGCTTTTACGTTTGTTTGCACCCCCACACTAGGTACAACAAAAACAGTACAAAATCTGAAACATAATTATGTTTTGGTCTCAGATTTTTTACGTGGAATCCCATTTCCGTTATTAGTTTCAACTTAAAAAATAATTTGAACTAAGAGAGAGTGATGGGTTTGAAGCAAGGGATAAAAAAGTCTTTTCCATGGGTTTTAAAAGTTGTAGGGATTAATAGTAATTTTTATAGAGGTCAATAACAACTCCCAACTTACAATTATGATTGAATAAATCTTACTTTTTTAAGAAACAATCAAGTCTATTTGAATTTTTTTTCTTAAATATGTTTTTTTTCTTGTAAGTTAGCGTTTTTTTGTTTTTTATTCCTATAAATTCATTTTTTTAATTTTAGTTCCTCTAACTTAACATTTTTTCAATTTGGTCCCTATAAAATGTTTTTCTCATTTTTAGTTTTTATAAATTTATATTTTTTAAATTTTAATCAATATAAGATTATAATTTTTTATTTATAGTTCTCATAAGTTAAGTTTGTGTTTATAAGAATCAAAACTAGAAAAACATAAACAAAATATGACTAAAATTGAAAAAATATAAACTTACATAAATTAGAATTAGAAAAATAAACTAACAAACACAAAAAAAATTATAACATAGACAAAAAAACATATTAAAGTTTTTTTTTCTTTTTATTTACTGATAATTTAAATATAGACTGTTTTACATAATTCATCTTAGTATTGGTAAATCTAACGCCTTGCTCCAATATTATTCATTATATATACATATCTGATTTAATCAGAAAATTCGGCCTGTTTTTGGTTTATCTTTAGCACCACTAAAACCAAAACCAAAACCAAGATAAGGAAACAAAAACAAACCAATTGCAAAACTCAGGCTGTAGGTGAGACTCCAAAGCAGGGCTTTAACAAACTCAAAAACACACACACACACAGATCAGAGACTTACATGCTAACAACATGGCAGATACTGGCATTTGCAAGGCAAATGCAGGTGACAGCATTTTCAAATCCCTTCACTTGAACAAATGAAGTCCAATTACTTTGCCCACTGCATGGATCCACACTGAAATCCCAATTCTTCTTCCCAAGTGTCCTACCTATATCTTTCATAACTTGCACTACATATCAAAACCAAACACCAAATTAATGCCACCCCTATAATGTTCTTTTCTGCATTTTCAAATTGATTTTTCTCACCCGTGTGAGAATTGAGATAGGCCCAATTTAGATAATTTTTCAATAAACAGTTGTAATCAAATAAAATGAAAAAGTGAAGTCAACTAAGCTCATTTCATAATTTAAAATTAATTTATGCATAAATTAATTTATAGAAATTCTATTATTCAGCTTTTTCAAAAGCTAAACCATTAGGATCAACCTAGTGTTTGTGATAATATATATGCATGGAATTATAGATTTGAATATCAGTATGACTATTTGTATATATAAAACAAAATGTTTTTCCAAAAGTTGATTTTAACTTGTATAAACTAATTTTAATTTTGAAAATTTCATGCAAACATGAACATGACCTTTCTATAATGTGTGTGCATATATAAAGTATGATAATATTATGTACCTTCATCTTCTGGCAGAGTAGCTCCCCTAGCCAAAGAAGAGATCAAACAAAAGGCAAGAAACCAAAGATGGAGGTGTGGAGAGGAAGTCATGTTCATGATGATTGCTGGAAGAAGCTTTAGATTTGAAAGCTTACAGAAGATTAATTAAGAAATTAAGCAGCTAGAGATAATGATTATATATAATAATGTTGACAGGTTAAAGAGAAATGCCCACAGAAAGAGATAAATGAGGCCAGCTTGTTTGTGTGAGAGAGATTATGAGTGAATGTGCAGACAAGTCAATTAGATATAAAATATATGAAAGACTAGATAGCCAGCTTGTGTTTAGATATTAATTAAATGTTGAATAGAGAAGACTAAGGTTTCTTGAAACTCATGCTACGTCGCAACTTGAGTTAAAAATAAGAATGTTAATGAAGTATAAAGGAGGTTTCACGTGTAAACCTTGAAATATGTGTTAAGTCAGAATATTCATAGCAATTTAGTTTAAGTTTATCGGCAAGTTGCTTAATTTGATACTAATTATCTTGTCTCTAATTACAAAAGTCGACTTTGTTAGGTTGATTTCAATTTTTAAGTAGTAATAATTTAAAGTTGGTAAACGAAGTCAATGAAGTAAGAAAGGAAACAAATCAAATCAAGGGGAAGGAAAAAAGAGAAGCTGGAGGTCGTGATGATAGAATATTCACTACTAATTAAGATGTTTCTCGCGAAACTAGCTACAACGTCTATAAGCATAAAAGATTGATTATAGTCTTTTTTTTTAAATAGGTTTAAATATTCTCTTATATATATCTAAATTTTATATTTAATATATGTTAAAAAAAATCTGTATTTCTTTAGTTGAGCGATTAAATAGTTGATAATATAATTTGTGAGGATTTAAAGATTATTAATATTTATTTTAAATCAAATTTAAATTTTTTAATGGTTATTGTAAAAAATAATTAAAGAAAAAATAAATAAATAAAAAATTGAGAAAGTCTTCTCCTTCTCCCTCTTCTTTGGCGACCAACCCCTCTTCTGCACCGCTGCCTTCAACAACTCCGCCACTACCGTGGGCTTCCGAGAACTGTTGTGGGGCAGAAACGATGTAGGACGAAGAAGATGACGGTGTTTCTGATGATGAAAGGAAGAAATAGATGGAGGAGAGCAAGGGCGCTTTGGAGAAAATCGTGAACTTTGGATTAGGTTAAGCAATGCAGCAATCCGGGTGCTGCTAAGGGAGGGTTATTAGGATGATTGCGGCTGCTTCTCAACTCTTTGAGTCATGGAAGCCTATGTTGCATGAGCAAGAGGAGATCAATAAGAGGGCCTGTCATGAAAATGAAATTTGTCGCCACTATATGAGTAATCTCCCCTTTCACTTCCACCTAACCTAGAACCTAGCTAGAACCTAGAACCTATAAGAGGTTTAGGATCAAGCTCAACCTCAACTATGGTCTCCTCACAATAATTCTCCAAATCCCACGGTGGGGGCGGAGTGGGGGCCCACATCGGCACTGGCAGAGACGTAGAGAACGTGGGAGTGGTTGAAGGCGCCCACAGGGAGGAAGAGGTGATCATGGAACAAGAGGGAGAAGTAAAAAACATTTCAAATGTATAATTTATTTATTTTCTACTTTAATTGATTCGAAAATATTAAATTTGATTTTAAAACAAATAAAATTTAAAATAAAACTTTTCATATATTAAAAAGGAGATAGAAAGGAAAAATTTATAAAGAATCAAAATTCAGTTATATATTAAAAATGAAAAATATATTTAAATTTTTCTAATATTTTGTTGTGGCTAAAGCTTAGACTGTTTAGCAATCTTAGTAATAAAATTTAAATAATAAATTATTATAATGGTGCTATGTTCTGACCATCTATGACTCAAATTTAAATAAAATTAAGAATTTTGTGAGCACCTAATCAACATTCAATACAAATAGTAAATGTCTCAACTTAAACAATTAATCTATGAATTGAATTATAGAAAAATCAAATTAATAAACTCAGATAAATAAGAAACTAAATTTGCAATTAAATTTTTATTTTAGTTAAAGAAAACTGTGATTATTTTTTTTTTGAAAACATGATATTTTCATAATCAAAAGTTATCATATAAATCTTCAAGATATAAAGATCATCAAAATAAATTTTATCTTTCTATTTCAATGAAATTTTCTCTGTAGGCACATTCAAAGAATCAAACCTCGTCAACATGAATAAAAATTTATGTTTGAAGAATTTCATAATATGTAAACATTCTTTCTAAGATAATAAAAATTTAAAAAAATACTTATTTTTTCATAAATCAAACTAATAATTTCTAAAAGGATTTTAAAAATATTTTTCAAAGCTTATCCAAATGCTCCTTTGTTAATTACATTTTGTTAAAGATAAGAGTTTTTTTTATCATTAGATAAGAGAGTTTAAAAATGCAAATTTAAATTTTAAAATTGAATAAGGATAATATATGTTAAGAAGTAAAATTTGGTTACGAATTTTTAAATTATGAAGAGGATAAATCTTATCCCATCAGTATATTCTTATTCTACCTATAAAAATGGGACATTTGTAAGTACCATGGCGATGATATAAGATAAAGTAACTAGTTGATTAGATCCTACTAACTGATTTTAGGATAGATGAGAAGAGATAAAGGTGAAAGGAAGTTTTATCTTCAGGTTTGCATCAAGGGTTTCTAGATTTAACAAAATCCTAATTATATTAAGAGATCATTGTTCTCATAAGAGAGTTATTAATTATGGGGAAGTTATCGATCAAGTTGCATGATAAGTGCAGGAACCGCAAGGAATCATCATGGCCATTAACAAAATGTTTTCACCATGGTGGTCGAAAAGATGCAACTGTGAGGAACGCACAAGATCAATGGAATGTTGACTTCTCTAATCTCTTCATCGGGCACAAATTTTCTCAGGGTGCTCATAGTCAAATCTATCATGGTATATACAAAGAAGGAACATGTTGCCATTAAATGGGTGAAGCTACAAGACAATGACGAAAGGGGAACTCTCACATCCCTTTTGGAGACACAATTTTTTAGAGAAGTCACACATCTACCTCGTCTCCACCATCAAAATGTTGTGAAGTACGTAGCCGCATGCAAAGACACACATTTTTATTTTATTCTCACGGAGTATCAACAAAAGGGTTCTTTAAGGGTGTATTTGAACAAGTTAGAGCACAAGCCAATTTCTTCGAAGAAGGTGATATCTTTTGCTTTGGATATTGCACATGGAATGGAGTATGTACACGCACAAGGTATCATTCATAGAGACCTTAAACCGGAGAATGTTCTTGTTGATGGGGAGTTGCACCCCAAAATTGCTGATTTTGGCATTTCTTGTGAGGCTTCAAAGTGTGACTCATTGAGGGGTACTTACCGTTGGATGGCACCAGAGATGATAAAAGGAAAACGCTATGGGAGAGAGGTTGATGTGTACAGTTTTGGGCTTATTTTGTGGGAGCTTGTGAGTGGGACAGTGCCATTTGAGGACATGGGCCCATGCCAAGTTGCTGTTGCGGTGGCAAATAGGAATTCAAGGCCCATTATACCTTCGGATTACCCACATATTTTAGTTTGTATAGATGGAACCATGAATGTAGTGCAAAGGCATTGTAGCGAGGATCATAGTCATCTTTTTTTGATGGAAGGATCATAGTCATCTTAGGAATGATTTTCTTAATTTGTTTTATTCAAAAGATTGGTCATGTGTATTAAGTAGTGGCCTGGCTTTTGTAATTTGTAGTACAATCATTATCTAGATATTTATTATTATGTTTACTAGATTTTTTACCCATAAGATGTATGGGAGAAAATACTTTTGGATCGTTTATTTATATTTTTTGTATTTTGAAGATAATAAGAATGTTAAAAATTATTGATAAATACGCATAAGGTAATATGAACAAAATATATCTATTTTATATGGCATGTGTGTTCTTGGAATTTTTATCATAGAGCCTAGTGTTTCACCATCTTCAAACAAGTAAGTGATTTCTATGTCATCAATTCCCCCTTTATGTTTGAAAACGTTATACTATATCCCTCAAACCTTACACTAACACTCCCTACAAGGAGACAAAAGTAATGATTAAAAAATTAAAATAGGTGATGCTTGTATAATTACACTAAACCTAAGAAGGTGTTGTTGTAATTTGCTCAATTTTAGTTATATAAGTAGTGGTCCTGAGCACGATCAAGATGAATGCCCAAGGCCTATTTTTAGAGGGACACCAGAATTTTTTAATTAGTTTATATAAATATTAAAATAAAATTTCAAACAATTTTAAAATTATATAAATAATTTAATATAAAATTAAAATATTTATCAGTAATTTTTTTAAAGAAACAATTACCCGTCATTAGGGAATCAATGGATGATATTTCCAGTCCTCAACAAAAGTTCATGATGCAAAAAAAAAAAAAAAAGTCTACCCACAATTTGAGAAAATGAATAATCAACTTATGTACAATGTTGAGCGGAATAGTGTGATATATTATTACGTATATCTATGATCAATCTTTTTAATAAAAATTAGTTATCAATAAAATTAATAAATATTTCAGACCAATATTATAATAATTAAAAAAAGAATAGTGTGATATATTATTACGGATATCTATGATCTTTGTACTCAGAATTTCTAAAATGTATATATTGGAGAATATGAAGACTTATTTAGGCTTTATAAAAAAAAAATTTAGGGAATGGTTTTCCTAAAATCAAATATTAAAAGAACAAAACATGTGAAGCATGCATCAAAAGAGAGAGAAAGAAAAAAAAAAGTCTAGTTTTAACTCTAAAAATATAGTAACCACTGGTGAGAAGCGTTAGAACTACTACATATAGACTTGTTTGGTCCCACTAAAACCGCTAAGTAGCTTAGGAGGAAACGGATGTGACTTTGTGATACTTAAATATATAACAGTTATGCATGGAATTGTGCTTTAAGAGGAAAACATGGGAATGAAAGAACAAAGAATAGCACCTAGATATATAGGTACAATTTATACATACTCCTAATTTCTTTTCTCCCAATAGGAAGAATCAACGTGGACAGGATATAGATCTGCAGCTGATGAAGATGAAGCCATCCATGACCCATCAATTGATAAACTATGACTTTCTGTTTGTGTCTCGTTTCTCTCATTTTCTTCTATTTGAAAGTAATATTGTCGCATTGCCTCTAACTTCATTTCATCCATTATCTCAGATGGATCTGAAATAAATTCTGGAATCATAGTTCTTCCTTCTAGTATACTAAGCACCGATGACATGGTGGGCCTAAGGTTTGAAGTGGCATTGGTGCATAGGAGAGCCACTTTGATCATCATCATTACCTCATTTTCATTGAAATTTGAACCTAACCTTCTATCAACTAGCTCCATTAGGTTACCTTTCTCTTTCAATAAATGTGCCTGTTGAACAAAATATAGAAATCGGTTTGATTTGAGAGTACTTCACAATTGAAAAATACTTATAGTTGATCGAGCAGGAAGTATGTCAAAGTGTAAGTTCCTAATTAATTTGAAGATTCTTTAGAGTAGGAAGACATTTTCTATATTTGTGTTTACAAAAGTCTATAATTTTGAAAAAGAACGGAAGACTGTGGTTAGGTTAATTTCTTCATGTTAGTAGATATTATGAAAATCATGTTATGTTTGAATAACATATTGCTTTATTTAAATTTCTAAAGTGATCTTAGATGATACAACATTCACAGCGCAAGTTGAGCATATCATATTTTTTTTTCCACATAAACAGAGAAAATAAGTTACCCAATCTAGAAGATGCAATGCTTCTTGCTTGGGTCGGTGGATGGTATTGCTCTTTCCAGATACAATTTCCAAGGCAACCACTCCAAAACTATACACATCTGCTTTGTCTGTCAAATAACCATGCATTGCATATTCTGGAGCCATATATCCACTACAAAATTGAAATACAACATCAGATCAAATTCTTCAAATCATATATAGTGCTTAGATTTCACCCAAAATAAAAACAAAGTGCTTAGATGCTTTTTTATTTGAAATATCATAAGTTGTTCAAATTGGATTTGATAATGTTTGTCAATGTTCATTCTTTTTTTCAAATTACTTTTTAATAAAATTCACAAGATAAAAAAGTTTGAGAATTTAAATTAACTCACTAAGTCCCAGCTATTCTTGTGCTTATATGAGTATTGTCCTCCTCATCGAGCTTGGCTAGACCAAAATCAGATATTTTTGGATTTAAGTCTTTGTCTAGTAACACATTAGTGGCCTTAATGTCCCTGTGAACAATTTTTAATCTTGATTCTTCATGTAAGAAAGCCAAACCTCTAGCAATACCAAGGCAGATCTTGTGTCTTGTTGGCCAATCCAATTTTAATCGAGATTCTCCACTACCTTCGTAAAGTAAACAAAAATTAGCTAGATAACAATATCATTTAGTCATATATATATGTTAAGATTGAAAACTAAGTCATATCAAAAGCAATCAAATTAATTGATTATGTAAGACAATTGTTTACCAAATAAAGCTTGTGCAAGGCTATTGTTTTCCATATATTCGTATACTAACAACAATTGATCTCCTTCAACGCAACAACCATAAAGTTTAACAAGACAAGGGTGCTGCAAGGCTGAAATCAAGCCTATCTCATTTATAAACTCACGATTTCCTTGCTTTGACCTAGATGAAAGCATCTTGACAGCTATTATCGTGCCATTTGATAAAATGCCCTGCATTTGCAAAATGTTATATAATTTTTATGAATTTCTAAATTATTTAATGATTCATCTACACAATTACCATAGATCAATCACAATAATTATAAGGTGTTATATCTAATATCTTGTATGATACCTTATAAACAGGACCAAAGCCTCCTTCTCCAATCTTGTTGGAAATATCAAAGTTGTTAGTTGCAACTTTGATTTGGTGCATAGTAAATAAACTCGTTTGCAGATTTAAATCCTTTAACTCTGACAATAGAATAAAACCGAATGAGATGTCTTATGTATCTTGAGAAAATCTTTTGTCATTGATAGTCTTGAAAAAATATACATTATTTTAGTTACCAAAAAATATAGTAAGTTGGAATAAAAAAATTATCCATTTTTTCTTTTATCTTTGGTATCATAAGTAGATGACACAAATAAAGATTTAAAAAAAAAACTGAATTATCAAAATTTAATAGAAAGCTAGAATTAAAGGAGAACTAACTAGTAAAATTAAACATATTTTATAGTTGGTTACTTTATTCTAGATAATCATCACCTTTTGCTAATGAATTTCTTTTCCTAATATAAATTCTCCAGCAAAGTACAATTAGGATGACAAGAACAATTGCAGCAACTACTATTCCAACTACAACCCCTGCAGACATGCTGCCACCTGTAGAGTCTATTTCAGCATTGCACAAGAGCAATTAGTGTCATTTGATACTTCAAATGTAAAATTAGAAGAATAAACTCAAAGAGACAAATCAACTAACCACGAGTGACAGATATAGCTGATATAAGAGGACCATATATTGATTTATATGGGATACCATCTGTCCCTTTCCCAGCCCAATAAAAGCGAATCTCTAAAGAGTTATTATTCACATAAGCAGGAAATGGTATTTTAATTTCCTTTCCAACTCCTCCTGCTTCATATGCAATATTGAAATCCTTCCATACCAGTTTTCTCTGCAATATTTCAAATCCAAACCCAAATGGCTTTTCACTTTTATAGTTTTAAATATATGCAGTCTAGATTCTATTGAAAATAATATAGTGACTAGCGAATAATTCTACAAGTCAAAAGCACTATGTAGAGCCAATTTGATCTACTTATGTGATGTGATATTCTATATGTTTACATGTACGTGGCAAATTAAGCTTGGATTTATATAAAAGCCTCACGAATTAAGCAATAGAAAACGATTAACCAGTTGGTTAAAACTTAAAGTCTTCATTCTCTATCAAATATGTTGCTGACCAAATTAGAAATATGATTAAATTAACCATACAATACCTGAATGTAAATATCAAATATACGCCTCCCTAGGCTCTTATATGTATCATCATCAGTGAAAGCTATCTCTGCAAAATGGAGCGTGACAGTGTAGTCTCCATTTTCCAGACAAAATCCATAGTAAGTGAGAGAAATGGGGGACACACGCGCGGTCTTATACAAGGCATTATCGGGCATAGAAAGCCTAGTTGTATTTTGTTGGATATAGGTTTCTGAGGCATTGCTATTCAAGAAGTGACCAGTGTTGCTAATTGCCCAGTTTTCTCCCACCTCTTTAGATGTTGATGGTCCTAATGAATCTGAATCGCCATCATATATTATACCTTCACTGCTTGTCTCTCTTGCACCACCACAGTTTATATGGAGAGAGTTTAAGACTGTCACAAAAAAGAAAAAAAAAATGTCAGATTTCAGAAATCATAAATGTTGTATTGACCAAAAGTTATGTTAGTTTGATAAATTTCTCAACAAATACTTATATAAGAAAAGAAAAGAAAATGAATAAAACTTCTCTTGTACATTAAAAACTAACTTGATAGAGTTAAGATGATTGATTCCACAACAAAATTTTGATAAATATTAAAATATTACATGGAGCTTGCTGCATGTGATTTAATATCTCTCTTGGTGTAAATCTAGTTGGAATTATTTGAGATATTTTGATCTTTGCAAGTTTTCAAACTTCATAAAAGAAATAGTGTATATGATATGTAAAATGATTAAAATAGTTTTTAAAATTAAAACGTTTGGTAAGATTAAAACATTTACATATTCAAGGAAAAATCAAGTGTCTCACCGTCACACAAATGAAAAGTTTGATATGTTCGCAATTCTTTTACAAAATTCTAGGGTGAAATCTGTTTTCTACAATTAAACATTTGTATTAAAAAAAACAAACTTCACCCTAGAATTTGTCAAAATTGCAAGGTCTACATTCAAGAAGTTTTTAAAATTATTTTAAAGAAAATTAAATCTTTGACAGTAAAAAAAATAAAATAAAAATCAAACTTATTATAAAAGAAATAATATAGCATCGCCACCTAACTAGAAGAGTGGAGAGAAGCTACGAAAATTGAATGCAAAGATTGCAGCTCTAAAATTATTGCACTGCCTGACACATTTAGAACTTGGAAGCACCATCATTTTTCCTAAGCAATTAAGTTCTAATACTTTATTGTATTACTTTGTTGTTGAGCCTTCATATTTTGTTGTTTTGTTTTGCCTATAAAAGGCCACCTCTGCCCTCTGTAATAGTTTGCAATGACATTTTTGAGTGAATATGAAATTGAGAGATTGAATTGGAACTCTCTTCCTCCCTTTGAGTGTGTATATAGTGCTAACTAAATTTCTTCTTCTTCTTCTCGATCTCTATGTTTTCCGCTGTCTGTGTGGGGTTTCTATTTTGTTATCTCACGCTGATACTTCTCAAATAATATTGCTTATGTTTTCACAAAAATGATTGTGCTAAACTGAACTCTCATTGAAAGTAACTGAATGCCAAACTCATAATAGAAAGTCCTGTAACTACACAAGCAGAGTTCATAATAACTTTTTGAATGGGGATAAAAACAACAACTTATTGTTGCCTTTAATTTCACTTTGGCAAGGCTGTTTAAATCCTTAAGCTTGTAAGCATGTCTTTAATTTTATACCAACATATATCCACTTTCTTTGTTATCAAAAAGGATCTCGAACTTAATGATTTGGATATAAGTATGGTACTTGATAGAACATTATGGCTGAAGTTGATCCATGTAGTCGACCCTACCTAGTGGGATAAGGCGTTGTTGTTGTTGTGGTATATATCTACTTTCTTTCATTTTCAATGAAATAAAATGAAAAACATTGCAGTAAAAAAAATTATATTTGCATTAAATGTATTGTTCAACCCTTAACTAAAATTCTCTTAAGAATATTGAATTTCACTTCAACAACTATAAGAAAGACATGAACTATAAATACCAAAAAGTGAAGGATCTAAGGTAGGATTATCTCAAATTAATGCATTGAAGTATATCTTTTGGGTGATTCTTTTAAATGCCAAAATGTGATTATTTTAAATGACATGCCAATTTTTAGTGGTGGGACAAGATTTTGGACACACTCAAGACAGGTCCTTTGGATCCTGGTTATATCCGCCCTTTCCCATCCTCCCCCACTAAAAATAATTATTATTTTATCATAATATATTTGTATATTCATTTGTCTAATTTTAAATCTAAAACTAATTTTAGTTTCCTTTAAATTGAATATGTCATCAAAATACAATAATTTATAGCATAAACTCAATCTATTACAATAAAAAAAATGTCAAATCTCATAAACATCAAATAAATAAAGAAAATATAATTAATATATCTTTTGGGTTCTAAGTACGAAAGCATCAAGACATGCTCATCCTCGTTTTCATTCTTGTTTGAAAAAGTTGGATAATTCCTAATATTCGATCAAAGTATATATTCTCCGTCAAAGTCAGATAAGTTTGGATAGATATCCATGGATACTGGGATATGCGTTAACGAGTTCATATGCTTAATAATAACAGTTAAATTTAAAAAAAAAAAAAAAAAAAAAACTTAGTTATACTTACTTCTAGAACATGCATATTTGTTTGCCATCGGACGACAGGGAAGAGGTCCACTGGAGGAGGAATATTAAGGGGAGAGACCAGACCAAGTTAGCATAAAAACCATGAACCATAAACTTGTTTAAAATTAAAACCAGTTTCAATCCGATTTATGAAAAATCTAAACCAGCCTTTTTGAAAAATATTGGATTGAATTTTAAGTTTAAATAAACTTCAAACTAGCTAGTTTTACTCAAACGGTTTAAGATTTTTAAAAATCCAAATCAAACTTCCACGCACAAAAACTGACAAGAGAACAGAAAAGGACACGTTGTGTGAACTGAGATAAGCTTTCAAGCTTAATGAAAATATAATACTTACTTTTGGCTCATTGGAAAGCTTGCAAACAAGTTCCTATGACATATAAGATATGGTTAACACTTGCACATATAGCTTGATAAAACTACCAAAAGAAGAAAAATGAAATACTTGAATTCTTACACTTCTGTTCCGGTGTGTTGAGCCTGTGGGCATGTTTGTTGCGGGAGGGTTTCATTGCTGAAGTTGTTATATGAAAGATCACTATGCATAAAATGTAAAATTGCTATTAGAAACTAATTGATTAAGATAAAACAAAATGTTGTTGACAAAGCATAGAAACTAGAAAGTGACCAAAAAAGTTATTAACTGGTATAAAAAAAGGTATCAAATTTTTGTGCGCAACAGGTTATGGTGTGACATCACATAAATAACTCAATGAATTGCATGACGATTGATAGTTATGAAGTTGAGCCAATTGGTGCATGATTGTATTTTCATCAAGCTCCCAACAAATGTGTGTTCTTTGATAATTTTTGTCAAGCTCAAAATTAAGTTTTTTTAAATATTTTTTTTCTATTAACAAGTCATTAGTATGAGTATTATTAAATTTGATTTTTTTTTAAAACAAATTATTGAATTTAGAAGAAAGAATCTAAAGATGATTAGTTAGATTCTCTGACAAAAAATAGGATTAATAAAGTCAATAAATACTTTTACTTACCAATAATATAATAATAAAAAAATACATTCTTCTCCTTTAATTATGGGATCAATATAATACACTTTAAACTTGTATTAATTGTTGCAACTTCTAATTGGTGTGTTTTAAACAATAGTTATTACTTTGGTTAGATTTTAAAATAAGTAACATAAATGTGTATTATGCATAGTTTAATTATGAAATGTCATGTGATTTATAGGATTACATCAGTCAATCAAATTTGAATTTTATTCTCATGGCAAATTTTATATTATTATTTTAATTTTTAGTTTAATATTTTATTAAAAGATCATTTTATTGCCGATCTTCCTAATTCAATCCCTAATGTCCACTCTCACGACAGGCTCTTCCAATCTCAATGCCATCCTTTCCTCCTCTCGCGTCCTTTCCTCAATCCTTTTTTGCATTTGCTGTTGTTTAGCTTCCTGCCTCGGATTTTCTCTCTTGGACTTGCTATTTTGTTTTGTTTGAACACTTCTGAATTGGACAATGCAATGCGACTTCACAGTCTTTTTTTTTTTTTGGCTCTTAAAAGAAAGGAATGAGCAAAGAAGAGAGGGCAAGTATCAGTTATGAAACCTGGTGTTTGGTTAATAAGCTTATCAGTCCAATGGAGAATTTGGAAGTATATTCCCTCAGTTTGAATATTAAGACTATAATAGCAAATTAACGAAATATATTTGGCAGATACGTGCTAAATAATCTCTTAAAGGATTGGTTGTTCTACACGGAGTATATTCTCCACTTTTTATTTATTTATTTATAGTTTGTAAAGCAGAGTGTTTTCGGATTTTTGGCAGTATATACGTGTTTAAATGATATTCTCCCCAAGAGATTAATTGGATATTTATGAGGGCAGCATTAAGCTTGGAAGAGCCTATTGTGAGATCGAGTGGAGCATTAGGGATTGAATTAAGAAGATAAGGGATAAAGTGATCTTTTAATAAAATATAAAATTTATTATAATAAGGTCTTTAGATTTTTTTTTAATCAAAAAAACAATTCAAATTTAATTGGCTGATGTGATTGAATTATTTATATGAAATTTTATGATTGAATTATGCATAGTACACATTAATATAACTTATTTTAATGTTACATTGAAATAACGGGACGAGAAATTCAACATTTTCAACACGAATCATTAGATAATTAAGCTTAAGCTAATATAGAATCCAAAACTAGGAATATGGAAATTATTTAATTCAACAAAGCATTTAATTAGGGTTTGAAATAAAACTCACATGTATTTACCAGCATCTTCTATCCAGTTCGGTACAGGTCCAGTAAACAAGTTTTCAGTAAAATATCTAAGAGGAACAGTAAAAAAATGAAATGATAAATAATAAAGTAAATATTAAAGTACAAAAATTTCAAAATAAATAGAAAACATTTTGAAGTAATGACATGCCAAAATATTACTATTTTGATCATGGAATGCTATTTAATAGTGTTAGCCAATTTCAGAGACACCAATCCATAATTATCTTCTGTAATAACTTTTTAATTAAGAATAGGAAATAAAGTAAGAAAATATTACATCAAAATAAAAATAAAAACTAATTTTGAAACTAATTGACATAAAATTTTCTTACATGTAGGTCAGGCTTGAAAGATTTTTATAGGTTTCCAGAATCTGTCCGCTTAATTTGTTAAAGCTTAGGTCTCTGCAAGAGAAATATTATCTGAAGTTAAGAAATGCTGAATAAAATAAATAATAAAACATTAGTACATGTTTTTTAGTCAACATTAAGATATTTGATGAACATAGCACATGCCCGCATACTATATATGTCTCTTAAATCACTAAAAATAAATCAAAATGAAATAATTTTCATAAACTTACTGATTTAATTAGTTAACCATTCGTTGAACTAAGTCAACTAAGCTACTCTTTTCAATTACTTTTATAAGTTACAATAATCCGGTAGACTATTTCAAATAAATCCAATATTTTAACAAGATCAACGCCAGCAAATTTTACAAATTGAAGTGAAGTTCATATTGAAAACAAAAGTGTGACTAGAGCCCTTAATACCTCAAAATCTTATTATGTGGGGAGTGAAAGATCTTAATTAGGATGGTTAAAAAACGGTAAAAACACTTAGAAAGTTCTCAAATCTTGAATGCTTTTCATGTTCCCAAGATATGGAGGTAAGGTGTCATTAATATTGCAACTCCTTAGTATCCTACGAGATAAAATCAAATTTGTGAATTCTGCAGCAAAATTATGTAAATATCTCTTCATTTTGATGGAGTACTTAAATAAGTGAAAAAGTAACGGAAGCAATTAATTATAACTCACAGCGTTTGCAATTTTGTCATATTATTAATCGGTGGAAAAGTAGAATCAGATCCATTCAAGTCACTGATTCTCCTGCATTTAATGGAAATATACAATAAGCTAAGAAAGCAGTTTAATTTTAAAATCATGTTTACTTTATGAATACTATACTTACAAGTCTGTTAAGTTTTGCAGAAATGAAATTCCAGAAGGAATAGGCCCACTTAAACCACTCCCTTGAATTGATCTGTAAAATAACAATACAATTGCCGCAGATATAAAGATGAACAATAGAAGAAGTATAACAACACATGACCGATGCATTTGGGTCCAAAAACAAATGGTTCGTACAGTAAAACAAGATTTGTCCATCTGTGAATAAAATCGGGTATCTTTCCAGAGAAATTATTGTCACTAAGCCGGCTGCACATGTAAAGAATGAAGAGTGTAAATGAAATTCAAAGAAACTAATTAAGGGAAACAACAAAATTCAAAGTAAAAACACCATAAAATGGGAAGCTTACAGTTCTGTCAATGTTGTAAGTTTCGCCAAAGTTTCAGGCAACTCTCCGGTAAAGTTGTTAGACGTAAGATGCCTGTTGCGACAACATATTTTTAACATGAAAGTGCCAATGAATTTCTTAATAACATTGATATTTAAGATAAGTAAAAAAAATGGTATGGTGATATTTTTGCCTTTTTGGATACTTTTACAATCTTTTGGTACAGTGAAAACGTTAAAATATTGATATTGTGGAATATAAATAATTTATTTCATTCTAAAAAAAACAAGCAATTAATAGAAATGCACTCACGGTGGATAAGAATAAAAGTAATATATATATATATATATATATATATATATATATATATATATATATATATATATATATAAATTTAATAGACATACATTAATAATATAAATATTTTTATATTTTCAACTAATAAAAAATTAACTTTTGAAATATATCATAAAATAATTATTATACAAGTTAACAAGTTTATTATATATAATAATTTATTATTAGATGATAGAGTAAAAAATTCTTTATCTTATCAAGATATATATTATTTATTCTTTTAGTTTTTTTTTCTATACTTAATTTCGCGCTCCCAACAGGCCAACATCTTGATATTTTAACAGAAAAATTGAATCAAATAAATCAAGTAGGCATAAATGTAGGGCTTACAATCTTTGAATGCTAGAAAGGTTCCCAAGTTCTGGAGGTAGATTTTCAGAAAATTGATTGAATTCCAAGACCCTATTCATTAGTAAGTTATAATGAATATATCGTCAAAATGGAAAGGGGGAATTCTTGATCTAATCTGAATAATCAAAACTCACAATTCACAAACTTTATGTTAACAAAAGAACTCACAAACTTTCGAGCGTGGTGATGTTTCCTATCTCTTTTGGGATTGGACCAGTTAAGCGATTTCCAAGAAGAGAACTACCATGAAAATGGAAGACAAATTAGATAATGTTACACACAAAAAAAGTAAAATAATAAAGTAGAGCAAAGAAGAAACTAAAGTTGGAGAAATAGAGCACATTTTGCGAAGATTGGAGGAGCCCCATTCGGTAGGTATTGTACCGTTAAGGTAGTTGCGAGTGAGGTCGCTGTATCAAAAATAATCAAAAGATATAAATTATATATAGGATTAACTAAGTTTTCAATTTGTCAAACTTTTTAAAAATCAATTTACATTTCACCCATATCAATCTAGTTTGACCAGTCAATGTTTCTAAACCTTTTAATACTTGAATTTTTAGTTTCTAAACAAAATTTTGAATCTTATTATTTTAATTTATTTAATGTTTCAAAGACTAAAAATCAATTTTAAAAATTAAAAACCTATTTAACCCTTATATATATATATATATATATATATATATATATATATATATATATATATATATATATATATATATATATATATATGCAAGTTAGTTGAGTATAAATGAAACAAGTTTATTGTCCTTCATATATAGAAGATTAATTGTTACGTACATTTCTTCGAGGTAAGGCAACCTTATCAGTTCGGGTGGGAGCTTGCCTGGAAGATTTTGTGATTTCAGCAATCTGTCCATTATTTGTTTAACATAAAAATTAGAAAAAAAAAAGTTATAAATAACAGTTTCTTCATATGAGATAATCATGCTTTACTCAAGTGTGGCAGCTAAATCACCGTTTTAGTCTTTAACATTATTTGCACCCCAACAAAGATCAATTAAAAATCACAAGGAAAAAAACAGTTGAAAATACGTCTACCTCAACAGCTAAAGCAATAAAAGGCAAAACAACATCATAAACTCAATTAATTAAGTTATAATAACTCGGTCACCTAGTAATGGAGGAACTAGCTTTTTCTTTTGTTACATAAAATTTAAGTGAGAA